>NW_017299960.1:363609-364619 GCF_001594075.2 Trachymyrmex cornetzi
GGTAATTATTCAGAATACCTCCCTCACCTCCGATTTCGATAAAATTAGGCTCATTCGACGCGTTTTTGCATGAAACGAAAGAATCTGGCAGAAAAAAGTGTCGCTCTGTCTCGCGAACCGAGATATTTAGCGTTAAAGTTGACGACTATGGAGGTTAGGAATGTGTAATAAATTATTACACATAGTCGGTATGACAGATTTCCTAACCTCCATAGTCGTCAACTTTAACGCTAAATATCTCGGTTCGCGAGACAGAGCGACACTTTTTTCTGTCAGTCTTTCGTTTCATGCAAAAACGCGTCGAATGAGCCTAATTTTATTGAAATCGGAGGTGAGGGAGGTATTCTGAATAATTATCATATGACAGATAAGTTGTAGTTTTGAAGAAGTATAATTGCTTTTACACTTGCCAATAAGAAAATATACTTTGTGGTCCGTTTTTCTTACACAAGTAATAAAATACAAGCGAAAGGATAGTTAACAACGCAGCGTTTGTAACGAGAAGTGGTTTACTGGAAACATGGACAGAAAAATAATCCCAGAGATGTCTAATCTAATAAAATAAATAATTTCAGGGCACCATGTTAAGAATAAGGTTAGCAGAATTAAATTCCTTTATATTTTAGTGAAGATCACAATCTTGGCATAATGAACGCCCGAATTAAAATTAAATTAAATTATGAACCCTAAGGGTTAAAAATTGTGTTGCCGTTTTAACCCTTAATTTAAATTAAATTATTAAATTATATAATTACACAGGCCTGCATGGTTTTGTTGATTGGGATTTAACTATGTTTTCTTACGTAATTTTTCGCGCTGAATTCGAATCCGGCGGCAGAATTGCTCTATCATGTCAGGATTTTGAGAAAAGTGAGGTTAAAGGTGTCAAAATTGACGTTTTTGACATATTTGTGATTTTTTTGCTAGTGAAGTAAATTTTTTTTTCTACTTTCGTTTACGCCATCTGAAAGTGTCAACATTTATCTTCAAAATATATTTTTTTTAACGCC
>NW_017299960.1:365075-365365 GCF_001594075.2 Trachymyrmex cornetzi
GTTATTATTATGCATTAATTATAATTTTATAATTCATATTTATAACATTATAATAATTTATTAATTCAATAATTTTATGTTTTATTAAACATATGATATATATTTTATCACATTTTTATAATACATATTTAATTTTATAATACATATTTAATAACACATATAACACAAAAAAATTATAAATAAAAACATTTATAATACTGTAACGTCCGGCGCGCTATACTATAGCACTCCGGCCGTCTACCAAGCGAACGCGAGCACACAATATAGCAAACGATATAATACGTGCCGCG
>NW_017299960.1:366225-366977 GCF_001594075.2 Trachymyrmex cornetzi
CGTGCGCCAACCACGGCGTCAGACGAGCCAATCCTTGCCTGAATCTTTACAGCGCAAACCACGGCGACGTAAAGATCACTTCCTAGCGAAAATTCCAACGAGCGCCTTTTCGGCGTCGAGGTCTTTTCGCACTCTCTTTTCGTTCCGATCTGCCGCCATTACAATACGTTCTTTCTGAAGCAGATGCCAAAGAAGAAACGTACGCGCGGCAAGCGAGGGGGTTGGCGTACCCACCTTAAGGAGTTACAAAGGGAGCTCCTTAACGCGGGAAGCTTTGACCCTTCCATTTATTGGAGGGAGGACGCGGCGAACGCTACCAAAACTCCGTAACTCGACACAACCGTCGATATCGCCGATCCAACAGCCGCAACATCTAAAGCCTCCACCTTGGAAATCGTGGCTACAATTGCACCACCGTCGCGACCAAAACCGCCTCCATCTCCGCCCCACGTGGCGCCCATTCGAAAGCCTACTAGGCCCATCATAATTACGCCTAAGCCGCGAATCATTAGTAATAACCCGTGTACAGTAAATATTAAAATCTTAGAATCGTAAATATTTCTTTTCTTATTAAAAGCCTTTTCATTTCCTTCCACATCCTTCTCATCACACAAGAGAGTGTAGATTAGAGAGACAGCGAGATGAAGCATAACTGACGCTTCCTCTAAACTCTCTATTTTATTTTATGAGAAAGGACCTGGAAGGCTAATTACCTTTAAATTCAAGTATTTTCGTAGAAACATACGTATAAT
>NW_017299960.1:367093-367902 GCF_001594075.2 Trachymyrmex cornetzi
CCGCGCTCGCGTTCCCGCTAACTCGTGTCGCGTCTCGAGACTGCCGAAATCTCGCGCTCAGGACGTAACAATACATAACGTCTATAACACATAACGTCTATATCTATAACATACATAACACATAACGTTAATAAATATATATAACACGTGACATATATACAGGGTGATTCAGACCATCCGGAGGTGCCGGTACGTACGTATTCCTCATGAAAAACTGAGTCGAAAATGTCAATAGCAAAATGTTGTGGGGTCAATAGTTTTTAAATAGTGAGCCTTTGAAATCTTCCAATCACAGGACGTGAATTTCGCGCCGTCAGGTACGGCGCAACCAAGCGCCGGCCGCGCGAGCGCTTTGATAGATACCGCTAAACCACACGATGCCGAATGAGTATTGGAAAAGTTTTGAAATTTTTATAAACATCTATTGCTGCATGTTTAAATTGAGTCTAATTTAATTGACGAGAAGTAATGTCGCAATTACAAATTCGATTATCAGCAAACATCATTTATATCCATAAAAAAGTATGTATTTTTCGAACATTTTAAATAATAAACAAATTAATGAATAAAATCAATATTAATTAAATTATTTAAATAAATAATATTAAAAACATCAGTCGACAAACATTTCCAAAATTGGTTTACAAAAAGTTCTGTTATAAACAATATTAGAGAAAATGTACATTTGAAAATTCGCATTCGATATAAGTAACTGTTTCATATTTAAGGAATGAAATGAACACACGAAATTCCGAATTACAATATGAAAGGAAAGGGAAGTATTACAGTGAAGGAATCGAAGTAAGCAA
>NW_017299960.1:368641-382108 GCF_001594075.2 Trachymyrmex cornetzi
ATATGTTGACATTTTGGAAATAGTCATGCTTCCCAGTGCGCGAACGAGATTTCCAGTAGACCAATATCCGACCATTACGTTCGTACAGGACAACAGTGCTGTTCACAATGCCCATGTGACACTGGTTTAATGATCATCCCGAAGTGGAAAAAATAGATTGGCCTTGCAAGTCTCCTGACTTAAACCCCATTGAAAATTTGTGGGGAATTATGGTCAAGGAATAGAGATCCGGATAGCACAGAACTCGAGATGCATTAATCCAGCATGTAAACGATGTATGGAACAGCTGCTTCGCGACCGACCCGAAATATGTCAGCACATATCTCAGTCAATGAGGACTAGATTACAACAGATCATTGACAACAATGGCTACTGGATTAATTACTAATTATTAAATGTGTTATAAAGACGTCGTGTTATATATATTTATTAACGTTATGTGTTATGTATGTTATAGATATAGACGTTATGTGTTATAGACGTTATGTATTATAAATGTTTTTATGTACAATTTTTTTGTGTTATATGTGTTATTAAATATGTATTATAAAAATGTGATAAAATATATGTGATAAATATATGTCATATGTTTAATAAAATATAAAATTATTGAATTAATAAATTATTATAATGTTATAAATATGAATTATAAAATTATAATTAATGCATAATAATAATTATATAATTTAATAATTTAATTTAAATTAAGTGTTAAAAAGGCAACACAATTTTTAACCCTTAGGGTTCATAATTTAATTTAATTTTAATTCGGGCGTTCATTATGCCGAGATTGTAATCTTCACTAAAATATAAAGGAATTTAATTCTGCTAACCTCATTCTTAACATGGTGAAATTATTTATTTTATTAGATTAGACAACATTCAATATTCATACTGAATGTACTATGATTATACTGAATAAACCAGAAACGTTAATGTGACATCTCAGAAAAATATTATTTCTTGTATATTGTCAAGATATATCAAATATAATAACTAAATTTCGATTTTGATGCTGAATATACTGCTATCATATCGATTATATCCAAGACGTCTCTAAATTATTCTTGCGGTATATCTCGTGTACGTCTATCATATATTTTCAGAACAAACTTACAACATAAAATGCAGAACCAACGCTGCTTGCTGTATTTAATTATATTGCACTTATAACCCAGAAAAGATCTTCCATTTTTTCTTGGTTATCTTTTCTATAGTAATAGTTTATTATTACAGCAATTATTTTTTGAAATTATATTCTACATTTATATTTGTGGCGTTAAAATTCATAAATACAAGTACCGGAACACGCGGCGGTCATAGCGCCATCAGGGGTGTGTTCCAAAACTGAACTATATCAACTCCGAGTATCTTTTATCCTTGTCCAACATTCAGTGAACACAAGGATAAAATGATACTTGAGTTGACAAAAGTCGAGTTTTGGAACGCACCCCAAAAAGCGATTCTTCTTTTCCCGCCTTTTCAGCCACATGCGTGTACAATGGTGTCATGTCATCTAATGTCATCATGTCATGGCAGTCATGGTGTGAGTCTCGCGAGACCACTCGAGCGGGACGGACGTATGTCACACCCGCTTCGGGTATTGCATCATCTCACCCATTTTTTGAAAAGCATTTCCGGCTTCGACTGTGCATCGTGTTACATTATTTGTCTTGATTACATCATTATTTCGTTCCATTCACCGGTTTGAGGTGACCGATGTATCATACCTTGGTTACACGATTTATTTACGATTCTGACCAGAATCGTCCCGTTTTTGCGGCGAGTGCCATCAATTTTAAGGAAGAAGAAGAAGAAGAAGAAGAAGGTATCATGGTGTGCAGGCGTGTGAGCCACGAGATTAAGCACGAAAATAGTGAATCGAGCATGCTGAATGAATTATAAGTATTTGCACAATGCAGTTACTACTATAAAATAGGAAGTATTTTTAAAGAATTTTGATTCTTTGAAAATATTTACTATTTTAAAGTAGCAACTGCACTGTGCAAATATTTAATTCGTTCAGCATGCAAGCGTGTGCGTAAAATTATATATACAGGGTGTCCGAAAAGTGTGGAAACGGTCGAATATCTCGAGAAATACATCGGATCAGAAATCTGAAAATATACGTATTCAATGTTTTCAAAAAAGCTATCTTTTGATATCTAACATGACCCCCCACCCACACCTGCTGTGGGTGAAAGAGACGGTAAGTTTAAAATTTTAAATGGGAACCCCCATTTTTTATTGCAGATTTCGCTTCTTCAGAAAAAGTTACATAAATTTTACCTATTACAAACATTTTTTTGATGACAGATGGCGCTGTAATCAGCGAAATTAAAAAATGAGTCTAAAACGAGTTTTAAATATCTCAAGAAATACTCAACGGAGCATATTCTCACCCTGGAGGTGGATGGGCGGGTAACTTTTCGATTTTGATTTTTTCTTTTTCTGTCAAAACCATTATGCCCAATTACAACACAGACAGAATACTGAATAAAAAAGATGGAAATTTTTAAGCAAATAGTGAGAAGAAAACGGAAGAAATATTAAACAATTAGTTAGAAGAACTTAAACTGGTATAAATACATACACACATATGCAATATTAAAAAGATAAGTATATATTTCCAATACAAATTTTGTTTGGAAACATACATACATATGTATGAAAGTTCAAACACGGAAAGTTAATGTTTAGGCTGGAATTTTGTGCAATAAAATTATTGGGACTTACATCATCTAAGATATTTTCACATCTGCGGAGGGCTCTTTACACAGAAAAACATTTCTAATGAATATATATGTATTATGTAGTATGGAACATTCATTGAACTCATTACTATGACTTGCCCACCGGAAAATCTTCTGAGTCTCGAGGAAACGAAGTATGCGGCCTTGTTGAAAAAGTACGAAAACATACGATTCGCGTACGAAAGAACCTTGTGTCGTTTCGATGAAGGTGACCCATAAAATAAACATTAGAAATTTCTCTTCGTGTGTGGTTGAACTTTCAAGTGTTTCACGGCTATTTGATACAACATCTCGCCGCCAGAATGCAACACAACATTCTCGCTGTCCCTGATTACGGCTTTCTCGATGTACATATTTAACGAACATTATAAGGCGGAAGACCGAGCAAAATTTGTATTGCGTGTGAACCGAATAATGCGATCATACTGCGTTTATCTTATGACAATTATCTTTTTAACATTTCTATCAGTTTAATTTCTTCTAATTAATTATTTAATATTTTTTCTGTTTTTTTTTTCATTATTTGCTTAACATTTCTTCTAACATTTTTTTAAAATTCTGTATTCTGTCTCTCGTAATTGGGCATATGTATGTATGTATAATGTCTTTGACAGAAAAAGAAAAAATCAAAATCGGAAAGTTACCCGCCCATCCATCTCCAGGGTGAGAATATGCTCCGTTAAGTATTTCTTGAGATTTTTTAAACGTTTTAGACTCATTTTTTAATTTCGCTGATTACAGCGCCATCTGTCATCAAAAAAATGTTTGTAATAGGTAAAATTTATGTAACTTTTTCTGAAGAAGCGAAATCTGCAATAAAAAATGGGGATTCCCATTTAAAATTTTAAACTTACCCTCTCTTTCACCCACAGCGGTGAGGGTTTTTGTTAGATGTAAAAAGATAGCTTTTTTGAAAACATTGAATACATATATTTTCAGATTTCTAATCCGATATGTATTTCTCGAGATATTCGACCGTTTCCACACTTTTCGGACACCCTGTATATATATGTGTATGTATGTGCATGCATACATGACATATCTAGACATCACTATGATGATAGACCAGAGACATCACTATGATAATGCGGATACTATAGAGACGTACTGGAGACGTATTGAAGACATACTCATACATTTCAGAATAACTACGGTATATCACTAGGAGCTCCCTGCGAAGTCTACGGGATGAGAAACTGCGGACATAGTAGATTCTGAAGAAATACTCTGTACCAGAAATACGTCTGTATCACAGACGCGTCTCGAATATCTTGACGACGAATTCAACATACGTTTGTGATATCGTTGTCAGAACGTAGATGGCTGTCTGGGTAGTGAAAAAACTGTTTAAACAAATAGTAGCTACAGTTCACCTAATGATTCGAAATCTTTTCTTTTATTGCTATCGGTTAGTAAAAATTTTCTAATTGATTAAACACTATGTATCCGCATTCAGTGTACAATAGTGTATTTAAATTTCTCAATTATTTTCAATTGTTTACTTGTTCCAATATGTTTTTTCGCGAGTTTAAAGCGATGCTAAAGCCTTCTATTTTACCACATTTCCATTCGGTGAAAAATCTCTGTTTTGGATGTACGAATTGCAAAAGTATTATTGCTTAAATTAAAGTACGCACAAACAAGACCTCAGCTGCACTGGATTTCGTGAGAAAATCGAAAAAAAGTTTCAGATTCGTTAAAAATTCACTTATTTTTGGCTCGTACAGCTGTCACCTCAGATATATATTTGATTAATATAAGAGTTTTAGGCCGGTATTCATAGTCAAATCTTATATTCAAGACCGTCTTAAGTACGGTCTTAAGAAGTCACGAACCAATCAGAGGGCTGCATTAGCGTCCTAAGACATTACTTAAGACGGTCTTGAAATAAGAATCGACTATGAATACCAGCCTTAGAGTCCATATCTTGAAAATAAGCATCCAGCTGAGGTCACATTATTGAAACGAACGATACCTAGTTTGTAGAACTAAGATTGTAAGTCTAGAAAAGAAATATTTCCACCGAATAGAAATTACGTGTATACAGGTGCTTTGCGAAGACTGGGACTGTCAACAGAGCCGAAATTCCGTGTAGCAGTAGTGCGCGGTCTTGCGATAGATGGTGCTGACATATGTTAGATAAGAACAAATGTATGCGTTTGAGTAAGACAGAATGATATATATTTTATAATATAATGTAAAAACTAAATCAAAGATGTCACCACTATTATCGAATTTGGAATTAAAAAAGTCTGTACTATCGACCTTGATTGAGTTGGGTAATCGGTTTAGCATCCCCTTAATAGCTTTTTCTATAAGGATTATCTCACCAATCAAACCAATTTCTTTAGAATAATTTTCGAATTTATAATTAAACAGAAAAATTTTTTTGCTCTTACCAGTAATTAAACAGTAAAAATTTTTTGTTTTACCTATGAATTTTATTTTAGTTTATGAATTTTAGTTTATGAATTATAGTGTTTATATAACTATATAACTTATGTATTTTTACCTATGAAATTTTATCTTTGTTTATTTATTTTGATATATTAAAATTCTGGTAAAATTAAATTTCTTTCATTTTATGGAAATCTCGTAATTCTGTTTGTCTCATAATTTTTTTTTGTTTTACGTGGGAGAAGAAAATCTTCTTGTACCCCTTCCCGAGGGGGACCCTTTCGGGACACCCATCGGGGAGGGGAAGACCCCCGACGGCCCGTACCGTCGGGAGTGCCGGATTCGGCCGCCCCGTGATCCCTGGGGTACTAAGTACCCCCGGGACGCACCGGGACGGTCGCCTACCGACTAAAAACTCCCCCCTTTTCCGTACTACCGCACAGGTAAGAGAGGCATTCTGGAACCGCATTCTAGCATCTCATCGGAATGCCCCCCAACCTACCGAGCTACATTGGCTCGCTACCGCTATACACGGGTCCACGCTTATATGATATACTACACTTAGAGACTATTACCACTATTTACAATATAATATATACATATATACATACGCATACATACTCTGTCAACACCGGTCCTAACCAGAGTCAGAGTCCTCTTCGTTCGGAGGTAGGGCCAGCACCCCCATACACGGGACAAGTCCCCGCTCCCGGGCGCGCTCGTCCTCCTCCTTTCTCCGCATCACCGTCTCGCAGAACTCCGCGAAGACATGCCACGCCTCGGGAGAGCACATGATAGCCCTCACCACCGCCCGAAATGTCCTATCGATCGCCACGACCGCCAGCAGCCCCTCCCTCTGCTCCGCCCAGGACGGGCAGAACAGAAGGGTGTGCGCCGCCGTATCGCTCGTCGCCCTACAGAACAGGCAAATCGGTGAGTCCCATCGTCCTATCCTATATAGATAGGACTCAAACACCCCGTGCCCCGTCAAAATCTGTGACACGGTATGTGAGCACACCATGCACCCTCCCAACCCACGTCTCCAGGTCCTTTCCGATGGCGCCTCGCACGATTGCGCCCGGTCCGCTCGGAAGCAACTCGCTAAGTCGCCTCTGCCACCGCTCGATCGAGCGACGTCGCTCCAGCAGCATCCCCCCCACTTGCGGGATAACCACGCCATCCCGGGCGAGGATATCCCGTCTGCGAAGATAAGACCGTCTAATACGGTCCGCCACTAGATCAAACGGTACCATCCCCGAAAGGATGGCCGCCGCATCATGCGAGATAGTTCGGTAGCCCCTGATCACTCTCAGGGCAAGCTGCCGCTGCAACTTACGCACGCTACCCACCATCACACGATCTCTCGCCACTGTTTGCGCCCAAATTGGGGCCCCGTATAACACCACCGACATTACGACTGTGGCGTACATTTTCCTACGCCGCTCGCCAGGACCACCAATATTGGCGGGAATTCTCGCCAGAGCCCTCGACATGTTCCAGGCCTTGGGCATAAGTAAGCGAAAGTGGTCCCGAAAGGTCCACCGCGAGTCCAGGGTCAGTCCCAGGTACTTCACAGTGGATCCAATCGGAACCACCTCCCCCCGACCCTAATAGCCGCACCCTCCGGTATCCCTTCGGCGGGAAAAGCGACCGCCTCAGTCTTTGGAACCGAGACTTTCAGTCCCAACCGCTCTATCAACCTCACTACATAAATGGCCCCCAGTTCGGCTCTAGCGCGCGCCTCGTCGAAGGTCGCAGCCTCAGCGATCAGAAGCGTGTCGTCCGCGTAACACAATATTGTGCATCCTATCGGAAGGCCCGCTCTCAGGATAGAATCGTATCCTATATTCCACAGGGTCGGTCCTAGGACCGAACCCTGTGGAACCCCGCACGTCATTGGTTCATGCACCAATCTATCCCTCCGGTCCACGTAGGACAGGCCCCGGTCCGAGAGGTAGTCATGAAGGATACTCCGAAGATACCCCGGAACATCCTTCTCCTCTAGAGCTCTCCTAATTATAGGCCACGGGAGGGAGTTGAACGCATTCGCAATGTCCAGGGACACAGCGATAGCGACACCCTCATCCCGTAAGCTCCGCCCAACCCGTTCCCTAAGGCACCAAATCGCGTCTATCGTGGAACGGTGGCGTCGGAAGCCATACTGCCCGTTCGCTATCCCTTCTGTTTCGTCCAAGAAGGTTTGTAGTCTTCGTACGATCACCCTTTCGAATAATTTCTCCGCCTCACTCAGACACAAAGGCCTATACGAGGACGGGGAAAGATCCGGCTCGCCCGGTTTTTTGACCAGTATCAGTTTCGCGAGTTTCCACTGTCGTGGAAAGTGCCCGCTCCTGAGACATTCCGTGAAACATCTTGCCCACAACGGAGCAAGACTTTCCATCGTATTTTTAATCACACGGCCCGTGATTCCGTTCGGACCTGGAGCCTTACCCAGTTTTACTCTGGTTCCAGCCTCCAGCATTTCAACTGGAGTAACCGCCATGTCTTCCCGCCAGTCGACCGGGGTCCCAGCAACCTGCGGGGTATTATCCGCAGGAAACAAGGTCGCCACAATCTCCCCCACAATCTCAGGAGGGAGCACCTCCACCACCGATGCGCTACCCGCGTGTAATTTTCTTAACACTAAGCGATAGGGCATACTCCAAGGATCCCTATCAAGATCATTCACGAGTTCCTCCCATAACTTGGCTTTGGAACGGCTGATCGCTTTCCTAAGCCTACGTTTAGCCTCCCGTAACTCGTCCCAGTATACCTGAGTATTAGCGGGGAGTGCCCCTCTCCTCGCACGCGCTCGCGTTAGCCTTCTCCTGCACACGTTGCAGCTGCGACGGAGCTCTGCAATCTCCTCATTCTACCAGTAAGTTGATGGTCTTCTCACAAGTCCCCTTCTTGACATCAATGCATCCGAGATATCACGGAGTTGTCTCATAATTTTATGTAAGTAATATGGATCTCATGTCTTATGTATATCTTGTAATTTTTACAATAAAAAATAAAAATATTGGATTGTACTGTATATTTTCATTCATTAATTGTCTAGGAGACACTCGAAGTAAATCTATGAATAGAACTATTGGATATACTGTATTTTCGTCTAGACAGATGTCCACTGGACGTCTGAAGGACATCCATGTAGAACCGTCAATAGCGTCCTCAGGACATCCGTATTCGTTCATTGGATGTCTTTATAGGTATATGTCCGATGAACGTACTTCGGCCGGACATAATCTGTACATTCCATGGACAGCTGACGGACGTACTTCGGATGTCTATTGGATGTCCATGTGGTATGTGGATGTATATGTATAGGTGGGCCAAAAGTTTGGATACACCCAAATATCTCATAAACGATACATTTAAAAAAAATTGTTTCTTACAAAAGTTGTAAGGCTTAAAAAGTGCATTCAACGATAGTAGTTATTTAACCTAGGATGGCGTTGTCAAGGTCAGGTCAAGGTCAATATGAATTTTTTAATGGAATCCCTCTTTTTTTATTACATATTCTTGTAGCTTATCTCGAGAGCTTTTCAAAACATTATAAAATTAAGTTTATTTTTATTAAGTACTTTGCGAGTTATAAGGCTTGAAAGTACAGTACCGTCGGCATTAGCATTACCCAAGATGTCCGACCGATGGCTAAAACCTCTTGAATGTTGTTCAGGATCATGTCCTGAATAATATTTGTTAAGATCAAGGTCATTGGAGATTGTTTCTCTTATTTTCATTTTTACATAAAAATAAATGTTTAGTGCAAAAATGAAACCGTCGGTTCGACACCTTGCGTAATGTTAATGTCGGCGGTATTGTAACTTTCAAGCATTATAACTTGCAAAGTACTTAATGAAAATGAACTTAATTATAGTGTTTTGGAAAGCTCTCGAGATAAACTACAAAAATATATAATGAAAAAGGGGGAGTTCCATTAAAAAAATTCATGTTGACTTTGACCTGACCTTGACAACGCCATCCTAGATCAAATAACTACTATCGTTGAATGCGTCTTTTTAAGCCTTACAACTTTTGTTAGAAATATTTTTTTCTAAAATGCATCGTTCATGAGATATTTGGGTATATCCAGACTTTTGGCCCACCCTGTATGTAGGGTAAAAGCAGGGATTATGGAATAGCTTTCTGGAGACACTGGTAGTGTCTCGGCGCTAAGCTACGCGCAGCGCCACTACCGTGGCTACTTTACGCGAGTCGATTGAGATTATCAGATCTCAATAACGGCTGAACCGATCAAGTTCTAAGTGTGCTCAATCGACTGCAATCGGTCGGGATATATAATGAAAGTGTTTTTATTTTTTCTCTACGTGCTTTACGAGCGGAGATATTGCGACGCAAAATACGAATGTGAAACTTTTATATTAAGAAACGTCATCATCATTATCGTCGTCCACGTCGTCGCTACGAAGTGGTGGGGGTAATGTCCTTTTGGAATTTTGGGCGCAAGAGGCAAATGTGGCGCAGGGCCTCGTAACTGCTGGTACCACCGTTAGTGGTGCTCTCACCTTATGTCACCCGGAAATATGGAACTAATATTCAATATGGCTGTTAAAATCAATATGGACGCGTTATCCACAGAGTGTTCACGTGTGTTTGCATATAATATTGTAATATTAGTGAATATTAGAACTTAATAAGATGGTGCGAGCATGTTGTATCCCGGGATGTTTGTCGGGAAAAAACGTTCCATCTCATATGTTTCCAAAAGATGTTGAACGCCACAAGCAATGGTTTGAGGAATTGAACATGAAAGTAATAGAGGACGAAAAAGAACTTAAAAAATTAAGAATTTGCTATCTGCATTTTCGTAATGAAGATTACACTAATTCTCCAACAAGAAGAATTTTAGAACGAAATGCTATTCCATCTATAAATGTACTGCAACATGCAGATGGTATGAATGTCGAACATATACCACAACACACAGATGGTATGAATGTCGAACATATACCACAAGACCTTAGATAAGAACTCTCAATCACCCGCAATCAGGATGCACTACCGATTTCGGTAGATTCGGAATAAAACGCTTGATCTTGTAGTGCATCCTGATTGCGGGTGATCAAACTGAATCAGACACTCTATATATGATATATATATGTGCCATGACAACCTGTATATATAGCGGCCATATTGAATATTAGTTCTATTTTTCCGGGTATGTGGCGTTGGAAATGTGCATGGTTACATCACACATGTCTGTTTTCTGTAGCTATTGATTGATTAGGTTAGGTATCGCTTTACCCCGTGGACCGAGATATATTAATCGTTATACGATGTGACGTGCACGCGGCGCATTATTATTATAATTAATTAAAATTAAAACGAAATTTAATTAATAAAATGAATTAAAATAAAATTTTAATTATAATTAAAATGAAATATCGAGATTGTCGTTGAAGATCTAGGTATTTTTATTACCGCGTCGAGGAAGAGGGTGTATAGATATTCAGGAATTAAGCGCCTAGGTGTTCGCCGTCGAGGAATTAAGCGTCTAGATGTTTGTCGTCGAGGAAGTGGGTGTCTAGGTCAAAGAAATGAGTGTCCAGGTGATCGCCATCGAGGAAGTGGGTGTCTAGGTGTTCGCTATTGGGGAAATGGATGTTTAGGTGTTCGCCGTCGAGGAAATGGATGTCTAGGTGTTCGCCGTCGAGGAAGTGGACGTCTAGGTGTTCGCCGTCGAAGAAGTGAGTGTCTGGGTGCTCGCTGTCGAAGAAATAAGTGTCTAGGTGTTGTCTGCATGTTCGCCATCGAGGAAGTTGGTGTCTAGGTGATCGCCGTTGAGGAAGTGGGTGTCTAGGTGTTCGCCGTCGAGGAAATGGGTATCTAGGTGTTCGCTATTGAAGAAATGGGTGTCTAGGTGTTCGCCGTCGAGGAAATGGATGTCTAGGTGTTCGCCGTCGAGAAAGTGAGCGTCTAGATGTTCGTCGTCGAAGAAGTGAGTGTCTAGGTGTTCGCCGTCGAAGAAGTGAATATCTAGGTGTTGTCTACATGTTCGTCGTCGAGGAAATGGATGTCTAGGTGTTAGCTGTTGAGGAAGTGGGTGTCTAGGTGTTTGTCTTCGAGGAAATGGGTGTCTAGGAGTTCGCCTCTCATTCTGACAGATTTGACTCTAGATAGCAAGAGGTAAATGTGGCATTTAGTATTAACTGTTAAACTATTCAGGTTAGAATCTGTCACACATCGATGGAACAGAGGAACACGTATGAAGACGTAAGGCTAGAATAAATATTCTCTGCTGTTCAATTAATATTATCTTATAAAATTTGTAATAACTTTTATTGCAATATTCTTTCGTACGCAGGTTTAAGAAAGTGTCTGCAATGCAGTAGAAAGCGTGTATATGTATACTTGAATTTAAAAGATAATGATTTATTTTTATGGTAGTTTTTTCATTATTAAAAATATACAATATAAAAATGAGTAAAGGACTCTTATAATTCAAACACAAAACAATATGTAAAGAACAATTAATTAGAAATATACAATATAAAAATGAGTAAAAGACTTATAATTCAAACATAAAAAAATAAATAAAGAACAATTAATGCCCATTTCCACCAACGTAAATTAACTTTAATCTCGGTTCAATTTAACTTTAGAATTAAAAAAAGACGAAGAGTTGAACCGACATTAAAGTTAATCTACGTTGGTGGAAATGGACATAAGAGTCTAAAACATCTAAATATTAGAAATATAATTATAAAAGCAAAAATTATCTTACATCTTTTTCGCGTTTAATCTATATACAAACTTACCATTTTAAAAAAAAGGTAAAAAAAGCGCTAAGCGTTGGTGAAACTGGCCCAAATGGTGCTTCTCGTAAAGAATCACCATTTGAGCCAATTTCACCAACGCCTATTACTTAATCGGCCGTGAAACTGATGACTAATCACGTTTGCTGTTTAGTATTAAGAACTAACGATATGTATCATTTGTATAAAAGATTTGATATCAACAATTGGCGCCAAATTAAATTTTACCATTTTAATCCTCCCAAAGAAAAAATATAATAGTAACTTTAATTTTTTTCTTAATTTATTTAACTCTAATGATATGTATTATTCTAATGATATGTATTATGAAAGATTTGATATCAATAAAATTGGCGCCAAGCTAAATTAATCAAAATTTTATCAAAATTTTAAGTATTATTCGTAAAAAAGATTTGATATCAACAATTGGCGCCAAGTTAAATTCAATGTATTTCGAACAAATTAAATTTTACCATTTTATTCCTCCCAAAGAAAAAATAGTTTATTTAACTCTAATGATATGTATCATATTCGTATAATTGATTATCAAATTAATTAAATTCTACCAAATTAAAAAGTAAAATCAATCTTTTTTTTATTATTTACTTAACTCTAATGATATGTATCATGTGTATAAAAGTTTTTGTCTATGGAATTTTAAAATTATATACAAACTTACCTTTTTAAAAAAAAGGTAAAAAAAGCGCTAAGCGTTGGTGAAACTGGCCCAAATGGTGCTTCTCGTAGAGAATCACCATTTGGGCCATTTTCACCAACGCCAATTACTTAATCGGCCGTGAGTCTGATAACTAATCACGTTTGCTGTTTAGTAGAACTAATGATGTGTATCATTTGTATAAAAGATTTGATATCAAGAACTGGCGCCAAGTTAAATCCCACTTTTTTAAACCATGCCAAATTAAATAAATAATGAATATTAATCTAATGGTATGTATTATTTGTACGAACGATTTGATATCAACAACTGTGGCGCCAAGTTAAATTCTACTATCAGAATGAAAAGTAAAACTGAAGTGATACTATCTTTATTTATTATTTACTTAATCCAAATGGTACCATCTTTAATTTTTATGCAATGAAACCTAAGTATACGTATACTTATTGAAGAATCTTCCTATTCCAATCCAAATGGTTTAAATTCCTCTTAAATGAAATTATTATATCACAATTCATTCAAAGACATTTCCTCTTCCAACTAAAGTAGTGGTTATTTAATTCTCCTTCAAAACATTATACAAAACATTATCACAAAATTGCGTTACCTTGCTCAATTTGAGTGTTACCACAAAAAATTAAAGAATTAACCGTATAAAATGAAAAAATTTAATTTAAATAGAAATTTAATTTAAATGTCGGCTCTAATAGGCAATATTTATTTGTTAGATTAAATAGAAAAATTTTTTTTGTAAAAACACTTGGTTTTGTATAATGTTTTGAAGGAGAATTAAATAATCACTACTTTAGTTGGAAGAGGAAATGTCTTTGAATGAATTGTGATATAATAATTTCATTTA
>NW_017299960.1:382347-384471 GCF_001594075.2 Trachymyrmex cornetzi
GAATTTAACTTGGCGCCAATTGTTGATATCAAATCTTTTTTACGAATAATACTTAAAATTTTGATAAAATTTTGATTAATTTAGCTTGGCGCCAATTTTATTGATATCAAATCTTTCATAATACATATCATTAGAATAATACATATCATTAGAGTTAAATAAATTAAGAAAAAAATTAAAGTTACTATTATATTTTTTCTTTGGGAGGATTAAAATGGTAAAATTTAATTTGGCGCCAATTGTTGATATTAAATCTTTTATACAAATGATACATATCGTTAGTTCTTAATACTAAACAGCAAACGTGATTAGTCATCAGTTTCACGGCCGATTAAGTAATAGGCGTTGGTGAAATTGGCTCAAATGATGATTCTTTACGAGAAGCACCATTTGGGCCAGTTTCACCAACGCTTAGCGCTTTTTTTACCTTTTTTTTTTAAAAAGGTAAGTTTGTATATAGATTAAACGCGAATTTTTAAATTAACATTGCTCCGATATAAATGCATATGAAGACTTTAAATTTACACAGAACTCTTGAGGAATATGTTAGCTACAACATCCAATAAATGAAAGTTGCCAAAATTTAAGTCCAACGTTAATATTAACAAAAAAGTCAAAATTGAGAAAATGGGGGGGGTCTAAAAAATGGGATGTAATATGGAATACCGATGAAATTTTAACCATAGTAATAAATAACACAATAAATCAAGTCCAAATTTGTTTATTTATATAAACTGATCAAGAAAAATAGAAAACTGTTCAATTTTTATTGTACAATAACACAGAAAGTATAATAGCATCCTTACGAACGTTATTACGCATGGACAATAAAGAATAAAATTAAATCTTGAATCATTAAATTATGACAATAAATATTAGCATCTAAAATAAACATTATTCACAAGAATCTATTCCATATTCTCAACCCTCGATGTATTCCACATTACCTGCATGTCGTCATATGACAAATAAAGTCTTTCCGCAGCAATAAACAAGTTTGAAATAGCAATTATCTGCATAATATTGTTCATGCAACATTATTAAAAGCGTCTGTGTAATATAAGCATTAAAAAAACTTACCTTCAGTTTGTGAGAACACTTTTTAGAAAAAGCTGCCGGATCTCCTGACGTAACAAAAATGAATAAATGTTAATTGTAGTAAAATGATTGGTCGAACCGAGTTCATGGCTTGTTATGACATGTTTGGAAACAGTTGCAATAACTTTCAGCGATTGCCGCCAGATTGCAATGCTTTGTTTAAAAAATAAGCTATTCCATATTAGTAGCCTATGCCATAATCCCTGATTTTACCATATATATATGGTACACAGTGGAACGCAATTTAAATGGTGCCCTAAGAAAAATAATCAAATGTCAAAAAGAAAAGACTCATCGGCTTATGTACCGGAGTTACGCTAATTATTTTTTTTTATTTTTTAATGAATAACAATACACGTAATTGTTTAAATGAGACGTATAAAGTCTCAAACGATGCAGAAAAGCAAAACATGTTAAAAAAAAAGAAAAGTTCTAATCAAGAAAAATAGAAAATTGTTCAATTTTTATTGTACAATAACACAGAAAATATAATAGCATCCTTACCAACGTTATTACGCATGGACAATAAAGAATAAAATTAAATCTTGAATCATTAAATTAATTAATTGAATCATTAAATCTCTAGACTGATATTTGTGGAAAATACGCTTAAAGATCAATATTGAGAGTGTAATATAAGAGAACTCAAATATTTAACTAGTTGTTAGCACGGGTTGTCCGATCGAACTGAAATTTGACTGGAATTATATTTTTGTGAATTGAAACCATTTTGAGTGCTGCGAAAAGAATTCGAAAAAAAATTTTTCTTCAAGAGTAAAGATAGACCACCCTAATGTCCATACATGCTCATACATCCTTCTTTCTTTACCAAATTTAGTTTTTTTTATATCCGGGATCTTTTTTTCTGAATTTAAAAAATCGGCTTGAGGTAAACAACTACCATTTTCTCCCACGGTGTAGAATATTTATTCAAAATACTCACATGCCTCCTAAATATATTTAAAGGACCCCGCACTAATCCTATATGAAATTGGATTTCGGTTAAATCAAATGGTTTTCTCATAT
>NW_017299960.1:384727-385554 GCF_001594075.2 Trachymyrmex cornetzi
CCTTGGCGATGCCACCCAAAGTCAAACTGATGAAGCCAGTGGCTAGATCATTTTAAACTGTACAACTTTTATTTAATACATTTTTAAATAAAACTAATAGTTTTCGAGATATTTTACCGTCTCGGAACATTTTATGTTCCTTATATGATTATACCATGGGGCTACATATAATTATATTCCACATAGCATTACGTACTATCATATATTATGTCCAAGTATGTATACATACATGTAAAAAACAAACTTTGTTACAGAATATGTAGTGCAATTCCCTACTCTTAGTGTAATCCAGGACCAACGACATGGACGTGGTAGGGATCTGGTCCCGTGTTGTGTGCGTGTGTGTGCGTGTGCGTGCGTTACGCTAAGATTACGCTAAGAGTAGGGAATTGCACTACATATTCTGTAACAAAGTTTGTTTTTTACATGTATGTATACATACTTGGACATAATATATGATAGTACGTAATGCTATGTGGAATATAATTATATGTAGCCCCATGGTATAATCATATAAGGAACATAAAATGTTCCGAGACGGTAAAATATCTCGAAAACTATTAGTTTTATTAAAAAATGTATTAAATAAAAGTTGTGTGTGTGTACAGTTTAAAATGGTCTAGCCACTGGCTTCATCAGTTTGACTTTGGGTGGCATCGCCAAGGTCATGACAACGTCCACACGGATTTTTTAAATGAGACCCCCCATTTTTTTTTCCATTTTCTTATAGTCCTTGTCGAGACCTTTTCAAAACACTATAATTTTATCCATTTTAGGTCAGCCGTTTAGAAGTTATTGAGCATTTTATGGTGAAATGTCAGCAACTT
>NW_017299960.1:385621-393551 GCF_001594075.2 Trachymyrmex cornetzi
ACCATTTGATTTAACCGAAATCCAATTTCATATAGGATTAGTGCGGGGTCCTTTGGCGTGGTTTTTTTTTTGTAAAATACCCGAAAATGGATCCCAGCGGTGAGAGTTTCAACATCATACCGCTCAAAATTATGTATCTACTGATAAAGAAAATGTTTTTTATTTTATACTTCCATAAAACAAATAATGTAATTATTCAATAAATAAACAATTCAAAAATAAAAAATCAATCCTTTTTACTTTTGTAAAATTACTTTTTAGTGTAAAGAAGCATTTATATTGACCGTAACTGTATGTCGTATACCGTAATCTGTAAAAATTGACCAATCACCTTCGAATATTCCCTTCTTACAGTCGAATGAGAGGGGAATACTCGATTGTGATTAGTCAATTTTTACAGATTACGGTATACGGCATACAGTTACGGTCAATATAAATGCTTCTTTACACTAAAAAGTAATTTTACAAAAGAAAAAAGGATTGATTTTTTATTTTTGAATAATATAATGTGAAAACATTAAAAATAATTCAATGGATAATTTTCGCACTATTTGTTTTTTAAAAAATCAAATTTGGAAAAATGTAAAAAAACTGCTTGTATGAAATTATGTATAAAATTATACATAATTGTGTATGAGCAATTTTTTTACATAACTTGATTTTTTCTAAAAGTAACAATGCGATTATTTCTTTAATTATTTTTTATGTTTGCATTATTATTATTTTTATTACACTAAAAATTTTACAAAAGAAAAAGTGTATAATTATATATGTTTATATGAATATTTATACGTGTTTATATATGTTTATACATATTTATACATATTCATGCATGACAAATTTTTTACCGGGTAAGAGTCTGTGCTCCCTGCTGTTTAAATTTTTTTGTTTGTCATAGCAATTAAAAGTAGACATTTGTTATAGCATTACAAATTTAAAAAAACTAATAAAACTCTAATAAATATTTATGCAAAAGTTTATTTGGATTCATTCACACATTTAAAAGTTATTTACCTAAAACTACAGCAAAATGCAGACAACACAAAGACTAAAATCGGGACATAAGACATCTTTTGGACGATTCTTGTCGTTTACAAATACATTAAGACTTTTTTCTTTAAACGTTTTATGTCCCGATTTTGAACTTTGTGTTGTCTGAATTTATGATTATTTCGTTGCATGTACAATAAATGTATAAAAGCCGTTATAAGCTAAATTATTTAACTATTTGTTGTTTTGTTTCTTTGCTTTGTTTTTTTGTTAGTTTCAGAATGTATTCGACAATAAATTGTTAAGTCTCTGATATTAGCTAATGTTGGTTTTTTATAGCTGATATTTTGACCAATATTTCTAGATAATACTAGCTATTGCATATAACTAATTAAAACATTCTTATATAAGTGTCAAATACCTAACATCAGCAGTTATCAAAATTCATGATAATCTGTCTTGAAAACTGCAATCTATCCTTGCACACCTACATCTTCATTTGAATCACGATGATTATTCATTATGATGAAATGTATACGTAAACTAAATTACATAGTAAATTATCGCAACTATTTTTATGACAGGAGAAGGACACCTACACTTTATTACAATGAAGGAAATTCTATATAATTAGCTATATAATGATGATAATAATGACTGTGCGATGTGTGCGTACGTATGCATGTAGTGTGAGATAATCAATTCTCAGAATAATAAAACTTTATAATAGACGTAACCGCAATAATTTCAAGAAATTTAATTGTATACACATCCGGCAGATACTCATCTTTAGATTAAGCATTTATTTTGAGAATAATTACAAGAAAAACAGAGAATTTATATTTATTATACCGAAGGAATTTTTAACAGGAAATAGTTCTACTTAATGACCTCTAAGGGAAAAAAGGAGAAAAATTTTTATTCCATATCGCGCATTTTTATTCCATATCTTAATCAAACACGTACAGTTAGAAACATAGCTTTTAATGACACGAATATGTTAAGCTAAAAATATAATTAAAATGATGCTCAAACATTAAATTAATATAATCTCATCTCGCACTTTTTCGATGAATGTCAAAATTTGTGTTCCATACTTTGTTATCATCAGTGGTTATCGTTGTGTATACGTCATTTATTGCGTAACTATAAACCATTAGCGATCGTTACGTAGTTACATTATTCTGTGTTGCTTCGTTTAAAAGTTTGTTCTCTCTTTCATTTGTGTTGCAAAGAAAATTTGTAACAGGTATTAGTTGCTTTTCACTTACACCAAAATTCAGAAAATTCTTATTTGTGACATAACTCAATTGAATGCACGTTTCTTTTCATTCTATCAAGCGAAATTCGATTGAATTTTTACCTACAAACTACACAAGCTCGAGAGTGTGTACTTTACTGAGTCTTATTCACATTAAAAGTGAGATTTATAAACCTGTATAACATAATTTTGTTATCAAAGTAAGTAAATGGTTACATCATTATCTGAATATAAAATATTCACAGAACTTTAGATTCAGTATCACTTGTGTCATAATGAAAAGCAACTATTCTCTTTCCATCGTGCCTCTTTACGTTCAATTTACAAAAAATTCAGGCATATTTAGAATACGCTTTTATCAATATAAATGCGCACTTTTTATTTCTGAAATTCTATAATATAACGTAAACTAAATATGCGCTAACATGAAATTTGTTCGCGTTGTTTGAAATCCCCCCAAATTTTTCTACTTAAAAAGAGATAAATGTATATTCGAATATTGGAACGAGATACAAAAAGTAATACGAACAAACTTATGATTATAAAGTGCATCATGAATACGGCCTCAGTATTCATGTTCAGTGATTTTTTTATTTTACAACTTATGAAAGTTCGTAGTAACTATAATTGGAATAAAAATTCAATTGTCTTATTTAATATATTATTTTTATTTTTTTGTTTTTGGTGAACATCTTAAATATATACAAGGTGTTTGATAAGTAATGATAAAACTCGCATAGGCGTAGAGCGGACTAAACTGGATTGAAAAGTCCTCTTCTATTTTACAATTTTTTTACTATTTTACAATAGTTAACAAGATATTAATTACTAAAAATCGCCGAATATTGATTTTCAATAATTTTTTATTCAAGTACTATCAACTTTACAGAAAATTTTTTAGTATCGTATTTTCTCATGTTGATAAAAATAGTTGCCAATAAAAAAATACAGTACTAAAAAGTACATTAAAAAATTCTGAAAAAATTCTTAGAGTTCTATAAGAAGAAAATAAACAATTTTTGCCTCTTGCTGTTTTTCTGTAAAGTTAATAGTACTTGAGTAAAAAATTATTGAAAATCAATTTGATGATTTTTAGTAATTAATATCTTGTTAATTATTGCGAAAATTCCAAAATAATAGAGGACTTTTCAGTTTAGTCCGCTCTATCTCTGTGCGAGAGTTTTATCGTTACTTATCAAACACCCTGTATATATAACAAGTGTTATATATTTAAAAAATGATTCTGCTATTTATTATCTGTTACACTCATTATAATAGCAGAATTTCAAGACTAAAAACATGCATATAATGCTATTATTGCGATGATTTATGTTGCTACCTCGAAAGAATAACGAATATAATTCGGGTACTCCCCCACGCATGATGCTAGAGAAGGAATTAAGGAGGGTCATTATCTCATAAACTATAAAAGCTTAGGACACTATCTTGCGATTCAGTCAGTAACTCTTTGATCACGGGCTTGTATTCCATTGTGTTGAAACGAAAAATCAAAATGAAAACAATCGTTATCTTGCTCGCCGTTTCTCTGGTCGCCGTTTTGGTAAGATTATTTCATTATTATGTGTATCTCCACATTAATAATCTATTTAATGTATTTCTCTATAAAATTCTGCATCTTATTTTTAGTATCATTAATTTTCATTATTATTTTCTATCAAACTTACTAATATTCACATACGTTCTTAAAACTCTATTTGCCAAAGCTCTCTAATTTCTATAATTTTAGATTGTGTATTATTCCTTTCCCAAAATATATTTATTTAACTTCCACAGGATGTATTATGAAAATATTTTATAATCGTTAGAAATATCAAATAGGCACATTAAAAAATGCGTTAATTATTAAATATAACATTAACATGTGAATAATAATTTATAGTCATACTTTTAATAATAATTTAATAATATTCAAATCCTTATTTGATTGTAGGGTGATATGACAGAGGAAGACCGCGCAAAAAAGGAACAGATGAAAGAAGAATGTATCGAGGAGTCTGGTGTTGATCGTGGTAAGTGGAGAATAAACTAATTGCATGATTAAAAAACTTATTAAATAAATAATTACATTAATAATAATGCAAATTTCAGCCGTACTTAAAAAAGCAAAGGAAGGGGAACCAGATGAAAATGACGAAAAATTAGCCTGTTTCGGTACCTGTATCTTAAAGAAAATGGGAACTGTAAGCGAGACTTATATCACATTTTACATATACAGGATGTCCTGAAATTCGAGGGTGATATTATTACAGCGTGAAACTTCTCGAAAAATTAAATAATAAAAGTGTAAGACTTTTTTTGCCATAAAGAGTAGTTTTTTTAAGCATAAGCGCTGTTTGATTTATAATCACAAGAGGTAAGTTAAAAAGTCATTTGTCCGTGTAACACATGCAGTGATATTAAACACTAAATAAAACATTGCCGCTGCATGCACACTATCACACGGACAGATAACTTTTTAATCAACACTTATAATTATAGTCAAACTTTAAACGGTTATATTTAAAAACCTTTATGGGAAAAATTAGCGTACACTTTTATTATTTAGTTTTTCACAAAGTTTCACGCTGTAATAATATATTACCCTCAAATGTCAGGACACTTTATATATAATGTACATTAAGAATTAAGAAAATTAATTAACGAAAAATTAATTTTTATCCCTGTGTTTTAGTTGAAAGAGAATGGAGAAGTTGATTGGGAGAGAGTTCGTGAGCACATGTTAAAACATAATAAATCGGAAGAAGAAATCAATAAATTACGTACCGAATGCGAAAATGTTGGTAAGTATAACATAAATTAAAAATTTAATAAGAGCCAAGATTAATTTTTATCAATTTTTATAATTTTAAAGAATTAATTGCATTCCGATATTCGCTGCCAGTACTGAAAATCTATAGTATGGTACGCTTTACGTGCGCTATAGATTTTCAGCACTGGCAGTGGCTGCATTCAGCGGAGAAAATTAATCGGTTAGCGCTTAGTGATTCTTTAATATGATTAGTTCTCCTGAACGCAGCCAGTGAATATCAGAACGCAATCAATATTGTAATTTCATGGTGGTTTTCTCAAATATTTTTTCTCTCAAATGAAAATAAAATAAAATATCGAAATTGTTGCAGATGGAGAGGGTTGCCAAAAGGGAAAGAATTTGTTTAAATGTTTCAAGCAAGTCGTCGGCCATCATTGAGCGAATAAAACCAAATTCCGCAAGAAAATCTAATTGGGACTATTAAAGAGATTTTAATGTCATCTATCGTCTATTACACTTTAGATAACATTAAAACATTATCTTGCACATTCGTCAGTACAAAACTGTATTGATAAAAAAGTAAATACACGTTTCGTTTCAGCATAAAACAAGCTTTTAAAGGCTGGAGAATTCTCTACTCTTTCTAACCTCTCCTTAAATAATAAAAATTATTAGATCGAACATATATTAAATTGAATAGTTTCAATCTAAGTTATTCAAGAATCAACATAAAATCAATTTGATTAAAAATGAAAAATTTATTAAATTCCCTAATAGCAGATCTTCAAGGAATATTTCAAAAAACATTCAGAGGATGTTCCCCTATGTCCTAAAAACGTTCCCTTGAATAATAAGTGTGTTATTAGGCACATTATAATTAAATAAATTATAAATTGATTTGCAATTATGAGGAAAAAAAAACATATAACATTTGTAAAATAAAATAAATTATTACTGCAAATAAGTTTTATTAAAGAATTTAGTAAGCTGCATGTTTTTTCTGTACTTTTTTTATTTTTATGATTATTAATGTCTTAATATCTTTATTAGCGATATCATCGCAATAAAAGCAAAATCTATAGAGTAACTCCGGCATTATATACGCCGCACCTAATGAAAACTTAATTTATTAAGTATTATTTACTATTTTTTAAGATAAATGAACTATATCAGTAAAAACTTTGTACTGTCTACACTACTATGAAAAAAATATTAGAAATCCAAAATACTTTTCCAAAAAACTATTTTTCATATTAAAAAAGAACTCTTTGAAACCCTTGCATTTTTGTCGTATATCCCATAGGGGTGGGATATATGGCTACTCATAGGGGGAGAGAAGGTATGTATGGCTCATGAAAAATTTACAAATAATGCAATTATAAATAAGATGTAAAATGACACGATAACCCATACGGCATAGAAAGATTGCAAAATAATTGCAGATATACCTACTCATTGGTATGTTGTAATACTGCAAATAGATTGCGCAATGTATTTGCAACTATTATTCAAAATAGTTTTTTTATTTTTATTGAATATAATTTTTGAAATACAATTTGTAATATAAATTTAAAAAATGCATAAAAATAACTGATCAATATATATTTTATTTTATATAATTTTATATAATTATTATATTTTGTATTTAATTGTAAATATTTTATATGCAGGTATATATATTTTAAAGTTTATATGTATATGGACATATATTTTATATTTTTTCGTAAATATATATTTTATACTTTATGCATGTACGCCTATTTTATACATTTTTAACTGATAAAATGGGAATAATAAGAAATTCCAAGTATTCTATTTCATTTATTCTTTGCACATATTATTATTTAAAGAATTTTTTTAATCCAAATATTCCAAAAAAGTTATGAGTTGATTATAAAGTTTGAAAAATCTTGTCGCGCGAAGGCGACAACAAATGTTTCAAAGAACATTATAATTTCTAAATTAATGGAAATAATTAATAATCATATAATGTGTAATTGACGTATATTTCCATATATGACAACAATTTATTATACTCAAAAACCAAAATGTTTTTAATGTCTCTATAACAATGCTGCAAGATTTGTAAAATCTTGCGCCGTAGTATGTATATTACCCCGAATCTACAATAGAGTTTTAAACCTTAAGCCATAACCCAGTGAGAAATGACAATGGATTCGACGTTGATTCCATTGTCATTTCTCACTGGGAAGAAATGGACGAATCATAGTCAATTATTCTCCTAGAATTCGACTGTAAGAGCCCAGACACACACTCTTGCATAACGCATAATGCATAGTGCATAAGCGAATCAACTAATCAGAATCTTTCCTTTCCTCTCATTCCATGAAAAAGAAGAATTTTGATTGGTTGATTCGCTTATGCACTATGCATTGTGCACTATGCAAGAGTGTGTGTCTGGGCTCTAATTGGTTAATTTTTTACGGCTTAAGGCTTAAAATACGTATTGTAGATCCGGGGTAAGGGTGCCGTCCCATTAAGCACGGATCGGAATGACGGATCGAATTTTTTATTAGAATTGAGCATTCTGTTTCAGTTCCATTCCGTAACAGTTTTTTCTACCCGTCCCATTCAGTAAAAACGGAACGGAATCTGGTTAGAAAATATATTTCACCGTTACAATTCAGTATTTTAGAGAACTCACAACAACATTATAAGTTAATTACACAAATTATATGTATATTATTGCTTCAATTGCCTAAAATAACGAAATATCGACGAATCAAGCACATTTATTTATGATCGACGTGACGTTCCGTTCCGTTTTTACTGAATGGGATGAGTAGAAAAAACTATTACGGAACGGAACTGGAACGGAATGCTCAATTTTATAGCGTATTTCACTGGTTGCACTGGTGCGCACTCAGTGCACATTAAGGCTGTTGTAC
>NW_017299960.1:393909-400707 GCF_001594075.2 Trachymyrmex cornetzi
CCGTTATACAAAAATCGACGTAAAGATATACGTTTAATAAAAATATACAAACGAATTAAACCGTGAAATATTCGATACATTTTATTGTGCTATTGATAAAATAAATTTTGGGCATTTTATCAATTGAAATATCTCATTTTTATATTTAGATTAGAATAGTGTACAACAGCCTTAATGTGCACTGAGTGCGCACCAGTGCAACCAGTGAAATACGCTATTAGTCAGAAATCCGATTCGTCATTCCGATCCGTGCTTAATTGGATGGCACCCTTAAGTCCGAATCTACAATAGGGTTTTAAGCCTTAAACCATAAGAAATGGGTGAATCACAGTCGCTTATTCGACTGTAATTGGTCAATTTCTTACGGCTTAAGGCTTAAAACACCTATTGTAGATCCGGGGTAACGGGTTCGTTCCGATATTCACTGCCAGTGCTGAAAATCTATAGCGTCCCAGCGAGAAATGACTCATCGAAATGATATCAAATCGACATCGAAAACATGTTTCGAAAACTGATCGAAATATTCATCGATTCCGATGAATTCGTACTCGATTCGATGAATTTTCGATGCTCAGAATGATTCGACTTCGATGAATTTTCGACATTCAAAACGATTCAATTACGACGAATTTTCGATGCTTATACTATGAGTCAATTTCGATGCACTGTCAATTTAAAACAAGAATATTTATGACATCGTACCATGATATTCTTTAAGAACAGAAAAGTAACGCGCGTTACTTTTTAAAATTGGTTACGGTAATGAGTTACTTTTTTCAAAAAGTAACGATAATGCATTACTTTTTTGGAGGTAACGCGCACAACCCTGACATATATAAATACATATAAACATATACATAATGTATTTTATATACAAATTAAGTATACCTATATATGACCATACAACTTTCCTTCTTTTGTAAAACTACTGTTTCGTATAATAAAAATAATAATAATTAGAAAACATAGAAAATAATTAAGAGTAATTTTCTCATTGTTTCTTTTAGAAAAATTCAAGTTTGGAGAAATATAAAAAAATGCTCACGTATAATTATTGCTCATGTATAATTATATACAGTTATATATAATTATGTATGACGAATTTTTCAAATTTCTCTAAACTTTTTTTTTATAACAATGCAAAAATTATCCTTTTAATTACTTATACGTTTTCTTATTATTGATATTATTTATCTTATACTAAACAATAATTTTACAAAAAAAAAGAACGATATGTGGGCATATATGAACATATTACATATGTTTATACACATTCATAAATGTTCACATATGAAAAATTTTTCAACGGGTTCTTACTTTTAACTAAAAAAATTCCATTAAAAAAATGACTACAATTTATTTTTCATTGCATACATTACATATAAAAAAAACCGAATCGTTATACAATAAATATGTGTCATATAATTATTATTTTTACATGTCATATAATTATTATTTTCAGTCATTTTATAATGAACTGTATTTTAATTTGTATAAACAAATACAAATCTTGGATCAAAATTTATAAAAATAAAATTATCATATTGTGCATTATTAAATTGTTATGTTTTATATAAAAGGAAATTTTCTTTTTTTGTCTTAATAATAAGATAATAATTAATGCAGAATATAATAATTTTTATTAAAAAAATTTTTTTGTTTTATATACAAATAACAAATATAAGAAATTAAGGGGGATTTACGGGACTTTTTTTCCAAAAAATTCGATTTTTCAAAAACATCATTTTCGTGTACTATATGTATGTAGAATTAGTGTAGGAACACTCATACCGATTACCGACCGAGAATATGTCGTAAAATCGTTATGTTTCTGACTTTACAAGACATTCTTATTTGTAAAACTTGCAAAAGTGACATAAAAATTTTTAATTTTAAAAAGTTTTTAAAAATTTTTAATTTAAAAGTGAGCTTAGAATACAAAAAGCTGCTCAAAACGAAGCTTACGAGGACGAGGAAGGACTGATGTATGGAGCAGGCATCGCTGATTGAGCGTAAGTCACTTTTTTATGATTATACTAACGATCATACGTGCAATAACTTTAAACGCGTTTTTCTCAAAACAACGTTTTCCGAGCTGGTTGGCACGATTTTGGAAAAACTATTTAACCGATTGGGCTGAAATTTTCAGGGATTGTTCAGCACATGTGTAGTTTCAGCCTGAACCACAATCATAATTTTCCGTTCATTTTTAACCCCCCTTTTTTTACCATTTTAGGGGTGAAAAAGGGGTAAAAAATTCAAAAGGCCGCCATTTCTTTTTTTTTTGGTCAAATTCATTTATTCTGCTTCATGCCATAGCCACTGACATATATTTTAAGAATTTCTTTGGATTTTTTGTTTCAGACGTTTCAGTCACGAGATATCCTGCCAACCAGTTTTTTTTGGACAACCACTGCAGCCGCCATTTTGTCGCCGTCAAGGGCGGAAAAAATTCAAACAAAATTTTTTTTTAAACTTCAATATGTTCTTAATATTATGCGAAAAGAGCGCAGTGATTCGATACATTTTACTATGAAAAAATAAATGTTGAAAAAACACGCAAAAGTCCCGTAAATCCCCCTTAAATAAAAAATAATTGTTTTTATTTGTGATATGTTATCACCAAACTTTGAAGCAATTAATTAATTATATTTATGTATTTTCTGTTAAAATAATAAAACAATAATTAATGTGCACAATAATGATAATTTTATTTTAAAAAATTTTGTTTCCGAAGCAAATCGAAATAACTACAAATCGATATCGAAATAACGAAATATCGATGTTCTAACAAAAAATATATAATTTGCGTTTAAAAGTCTAAGAAATAAATATATTCATCTTCCTTTAAAAAATGATTATACAGGGTGCGGCAGCATAACTTCCTTTTTGAAAATGCGCGCCATTCAGTGGGTTGATGTCGTAGCGGAGCGCTAGTGGTCTCGTTCGAGAGGCGGGACTATAAAGTTTTGTCTCGACACAGTTCAGTCGCCATCATGCGTTGGAATAATGAGGAGCGTGCTTTTGCCGTTGAGGCCTACTTCTCGAGCTCAATTAGGGACGATTTGGAGTGGCCGGCCCACTCTCCCGATTTGACCCCTTGTGATTTTTTTCTATGGGGTTTTTTGAAATCCCGTGTTTATGTGAACCGTCCAAGGACTCTACAAGATTTGAAGACCAACATCCAGGAAGAAATTGCCAACATAACGCCTGCTATGCTGGCAAGTCATGACAAACGCCAGAAATCGGTTTACTCAATGTATGGAGAATGAAGGACGTCACCTATCTGATTTGATCTTTAAAACTATGTAAAACAAAACTTTAGGCATGCGCCTACATTATAAAAAACAAATAAAAATGTTCTGATTCATACAATGGGTTTTATTAAGTTTTGAAAAAAGGAAGTTATGCTGCCGCACCCTGTATAACGCAGACATCGAAATAAGCTTCAAATTTCGAGCAATATTTCGATTCGGTGGAATATCGTTCACTTCGACATCAATTAAACATCGATTCAATGAGTCATTTCTCGCTGGGGTACGTAACGTATACTGTACAATTTCAGCACTGGCAATGAAACGGAACGCACCTCAAGATATTACTTTAGGTCTACGTAATCTAACGGAAATGGAAATAACAGTATAAAACCTATCCATAACCTTGTAATAAAAAGTAGTGAATTTCAACCGGTTCAAACTCGCCTTATGGATAAGTTTACTACTATTTCTATTTCCGTTAGAATACATAGATCTAAAACAGTATCCTGATTAGCTTTTCGGCTTAAGTTCACGTCATAGGGGGTGATCCCGATTGATCACGGTTCGATTGGATATCACCAATCACAGCGACCGATGCCTAGGAGCTTTGTAGTCTCAAGCGCTGTGAGTGGCTCGTATCCAATTGAGCCGTGCCCAACTGGGTGCCACCCAACGCTTTAAGGCCCGTCTACAATACACGGAGTAAGAAGTAAGAGTAAGAAATTGACCAATCACAGTCGATTATTCTTCTCACATTCGACTGTGATTGGTCAATTTCTTACTCTTACTTCTTACTCCGTGTATTGTAGACGGGCCTTTATATTAGCTGTCGCAACAAACTTGCAATCAGCTTGCAACTAATGAAATGGCTTTACAGTGTTATTACTACAGCGATATGCGGCGCAATTCGTTGGCATGGTGATGATGGATGTAAATTCTGTTCATAAGGTATGCAACATTCAATGCAAAGCATGAAATAATAGATAAATATTCACAAAACATTGAAGGATAAGTTTACTAATCTTATTCCACAGCAGTCGACAGGAGTCGATGTTGAGTATATTGACAGTAAATTGAATATAGCAGCTACTACAAATTACTCCAGCCAATCAGAGAAATATACCGATCATGTGACACTTTGCGAATCTATGGCCGATATTCATAGTCAGATCCTTATATTTAAGACCGTCTTAAGTACGCTCTTAAGATGTCATGAACCAATCCGAGGGCTGCATTAGCGACTTAATGAGCTCTCTATAATAAGCCGCAGTCAGAACGTCAGAAGTCATATAGCGTTTTCGGCCCGGCCAGGTTTGCACCAACCTGGATTGAATTAATGGCGTTTTGTGCTTTCCTATTGGTAGAGCGGGTGACGTCAACCAATAGGAAAGATTAATCCAACCAAGGTTGGTGCAAACCCGATCGGACCGAAAATGCTATTAATCAGTCTTAAGCCGGCGGCACACGATGCTTGTTTTCCTACTGGATTGCTAGCTGGATTAGAATCTTGCCACCGTATTGGATGTGATGCTGTCAGTGCCAGCATCGCAGGCAATACAGTGGCAAGAAAGTCGTTCAAGTTGGCTGTTGATCAACTTCACCGATTATGACTCAAGATCGCTTAGAACTTCTGACTTGCGGCTTATTGTAGAAGACCCATAAAGAGTCCTCTAATAGAAGTCGTAGACGGTTGTGGAGTCTTGAGCCTATTCTACAATTAAGTAAGCGTAGTTGTAAGTGATTGTAGTTGTAAGAATTGACAAATCACAGTTGAATATTCTTCTCATATTTGACAGTGATTGATCAATTCTTACAACTACAACTATTTACAACTACACTTACGCAATTGTAGAATGGGCTTTAAGTCGTAGGAAACTGACAAATTCCAATCGAGTATTCTCCTCATATTTGATTGTGATTGGTTGGTTTCCTACGACTTAAGACTCCACGACCATCTGCGACTTCTTTGTAGAGGATCCTTAAGGGTGCCGTCTCATGCGGCGTAACTTGCGTAAGCGTAACTTGCGCCAACCAATCATATCATTTCACTTGAACATCAACGTTTGAAGCCGGTCACACTTTCCAAAAATGATGACGCAATAACACGTCCAATCACGTCGGCAGACGAGAACAGAATGTCCGCTCATATATATGCGATGGAAAGGTGCCGGTTTCCCATGAGGCGTACTTTTCGAGATGCGTAGGTTACGAAAACCATTCGTAAATTCGTTTAGCATTTCTTTAGAGTGTACAACAGAAATTCTAATCAGCAATTGGTTGTATTAGTTCCGCATTCCTCTAATCTTTCGCGAAATACGCCCAATGTGAATGCCGGCTTTCAGAATGGCGTATTCTAGTAAATAAAAAATAAAGTACAATTATAGAAGTCGTGCGCCCCTTATTTGCATCGCGTGAAAAGTCGAAACCCATGTGAAACAGTACAATTATAGACCTCATTTTGCCTCTGTGACAGATTTCTTAACCTCAATAGTCATCAAAGCTTATGCTTACGCAGGTTACGCCGCATGTAACGGTACCCTTAAGGGGATGCTAAACCGATTACCCAACTCAATCAAGGTCGATAGTACAGACTCTTTTAATTCCAAAACCAGATTACAAGGCAGAACGACGATTTTTTTGCCAGATTCTTTCGTTTCATGCAAAAACCCCTAAGAGTCTCACAAAAATTTTCAATTTTAATAATTTATTCGATCATCCGCTCATATATGATTCTAATTCTTGAAGTGAATGGCCTCAATCACGTACAGCGTCGATACAGCCAATATCGAAATTCGAAAATGTCGCTTAAGGGCATGCTAAACCGATTACCCAACTCAATCAAGGTCGATAGTACAGACTCTTTTAATTCCAAATTCGATAATAGTGGTGACATCTTTGATTTAGTTTTTACATTATATTATATAATATATATCATTCTGTCTTACTCAAACGCATACGTCTGTTCTTATCTAACATATGCCAGCACCATCTATCGCAAGACCGCGCAACTACTACTACACGGAATTTCGGCTCTGTTGACAGTCCCAGTCTTCGCAAAGCATCAGTATACACGTATTTTCTATTCGGTGGAAATATTGCTTTTCTAGACTTTCAATCTTAGTTCTACAAATTCGGTATCGTTCGTTTCAATAATGTGACCTCAGCTGCACGCTTATTTTCAAGATATGGACTCTAAAACTCTTATATCAAGCAAATACATATCTGAGGTGACAGCTGTACGAGCCAAAAGTAAGTGAATTTTTAATTTTTTTTCGATTTTCTCATAAAATCTAGTGCAGCTGAGGTCCTGTTGATGCGTACTATAATTTAAGTAATAATACTTTTGCAATCCGTACATCCAATACAGAGATTTTTCACCGAATAGAAATGTGGTAAAACAGGGAGCTTTAGCATCGCCTTGAGAGAGAAACCTGAGAGAGGCCATGGCGGCCTTTTTCGCGTGATAGGCGAAAGCCACCGTATGCTAGCGGCACCAACATCATTTTTATAAAATGATGTGAACTACGTATCGCATTATCGA
>NW_017299960.1:400943-402252 GCF_001594075.2 Trachymyrmex cornetzi
TTTTTTGTTAAAAAAGATTAACCGCGAGCCTCTAAGCTCGAACGGCGCGGCGCGCCTACTAGGCCATCCCCGCTCCTCGCAGCCCACCCCACCGAATAGGAATGTGGTAAAACAGGGGGGCTTTAGCATCGCCTTAAGCGGTGAGTAACAAAAGTCTGTGAGTAACAAAAGTCTAAAAGAGTAACGAACTCAATTGACATCTCAGATTGATTGTGGTTAACGTTCGAATGGCGCACAGTCATATCTTAAATTTTAAAATTAAGAATTTATATTGTATTTATAATATCTAACTTTAACTGATTATTGGCGTTTCTTGATATTTATCAATATTAAATGTTCAAATATCGTTTAAAGTGCCAAGGATAATTTTTCAATAATTTTTTACTCAAATACTATCAACTTTACAGAAAAACTGCACAAGAGACAAAAATCATTTATTTTCTTCTCATAAAGTTCTGAGAATTTTTTCAAAATTTTGTATCAACTTTTAAGTACTGCATTTTCTTATTTTTACCAACATGAGAAAATACGGTATTAAAAAATTCTGAAAAAATTCTCAGAACTTTATAAGAAGAAAATAAATAATTTTTGTCTCTTGCAGTTTTTCTGTAAAGTTGATAGTATTTGAGTAAAAAATTATTCAAGACCAATATTTTGCAATCTTTAGTAATTAATATCTTGTTAACTATTGCGAAAATTACAAAATGATACAGGACTTTTCGAACCAGTTTAGTCCGCTCTATCTACACAAAAGTGATTGGCAAAAAAGGTCGAGACACTCTGTATGTTATCTAGAATGTTTCTATGCCTCTTGATACACGCCGAGCGGACGAGAAAACATATTTCGGTCGTTTGAGTGAAGCTACGAAAGCGAAGGCAGGTTCTCTCTCGCTCTCAGCGCGTCGACAAGGCCATACAATGAGAACGAGTGCGAATAGGTCGACGATATAGTCGGCACGCTTCTAACTACGAAGTCACACGGACACGGGCTCGTGCTTGTGTTGCTATCGGTTGTGCCAGGCCGCCGCCTGATGGCGTTAGTCTCGATGTCGTAAACCGTCACTGGTCTGGCATCCCTGGTGATAGGCCCCCAGAATGGCTTTGACGAATAACGCCATCTTCATGATGAGGCTCAAAACTTTTCAGACGACCCTCGTATATACATAGAGATTTTGAAAAATAGAGGATCATATTAGATAATAGAGGATCATTTAGGCTGTGTTCCAAAATTGTTTGTCAGCGCTGCGAGCATGTCGTCATAAGTGCATGCTACCAATAGTGTTCCAATTTCATAAGCATGCTTTTCATG
>NW_017299960.1:403674-414669 GCF_001594075.2 Trachymyrmex cornetzi
CTTCATGGGACTCCAGCCTTAGGCAAACAGTCAAATAGCGAACACGTGATTTGCATGTCTACACCGCGCACGAATTGCGCACGAATTTTCTTTGATGTACCGCTTCATGAGGGAACCGAGTCGAACGCGAATTGAATGTTCGATTCTCATTCGCTTTGACGTATACATCTGCTGAACGCAACCAATGAATGTTCGCGTTCGCCGTTCGTTCACCGTTCGTTCAGTGTTCGTTCGCTAGGTGTATATGCGGCTTCAGAGCTCTAAAGCTGGAAACACAATAGACACAGGCAATATGCACAGGCAACAGGGAATAACGAGCCGTCCAATCAGAGCTTTGGGGTATAAGTTCGATATTATATCCCAGAGCTCTGATTGAACGGCTCGTTATTCCCTGTTGCCTGTGCCTATTGCCTGTGTCTATTGTGTTTCCAGCTTAAGTCTGCTTGGTGAGGGTACAAGTGGTGGGGCTGAATTCCGTGTTGCCGGGGAGCCAAATGTGCATCACTACTTGGCTGCACTATCGCCCACTAGTGCAACACTCAGACAGTGTACTGTGTTTCCATGGCTACGGTGTAGTGCAAATTTTATGCACGAAGTGGGATTTTGCTACACCGTCTCAAAGAGATCGTGTAGAACCAGTGTGACATTTAAAATTTGAAAATAAAAGTCAAGCGGGAACAGAGTTTTAGCATAATAATGATACAGTGTACACCATGGTATGCACCACTCTAGTGTAGTGTAACAGGCACTGTAACTGAGTGTAGCGCTTACACGCAACTGGTGCGGCGTGAGACTGCACCTAGTGTATCTCAAGAGAAAACGCTATTAGACCAGGGGGTTGATTCTGTATCTTCAATCAAGGTGAAAATTACAAAAGTGAGCAAATTTACTAGGTGTTGACCAATGAAATTATCAATATTCTAGTAAATTCACTCATTTTTGTAATTTTGACCTCGTTTCAAGGTACAGAATCGATCCCAGACTTTACATCGTCAGTCATTAGAAGTATTGGGTAGTTGGTTTCATCAACTTTTTGGCGAACAGTATGAAATTACAACTGTTAAACCTGCCAAACTATTTTATGGAACATGGGAGATAAAGGTATTTGATTATCTTTTCTTTATTAACGATTATATAAAATGTGTAAATCAAAATTTTTTATGTTTAGAGCATCATGTTCACTTTAGCGGTGGAAGTGGATGTGGAAAAGATAACAATATTATGATACAGCCACAGCGACATGGTCATATAGATGCTCATTTAGGGTTCTTGCAACTGTATCACAGGTTATTTGTTATATATAAAACTTATATAAATATTTTATAATTTTATATTAGTCTGATTGCTATGTTAAATGTTAAAAACTAAATTTTAATTTCTGTCAATTACAATTATTTATTAAAATTTGTAATATAGGGTAACCGTCCCTATTAATGTGCCTTTTAGCCAACTTGCTTATTACTGAATTAATTATTAAATATTGTAGCTTTAATTTTATCTGCTTGCAATCAATATCGGTTTTTCAACTATTTCTTTTTCTTCTAATATTTCTTTAATTTAAAAAATGTTAATACTTTATAATGTTTTTGACAAAAATAAAAAACATGTTTTTGTCCCTATTAGTGAGTCCTCCAAGCGACGATGGCCCTATTAATGTGCCCCCAATTTGTGTGCCTATCTACATTTTATTCATTTTAACGTATAGTTACTAAAACAGGTAATAAATTTAAGCTAATTGTTTAGGTTAATATTACATAAATCATTATTTCAATTATATTTATTTCAATGCACACTTATAACACAACGTTTTCAACTCCAATACAGGGTACATTAATAGGGACAAGCTTAAAATCTTGCAGTACATATTATTGGATTCACATAAATTCCTCACATATCTTTTGAAAAATATTTAAAATACTTTAATACTCAAAAAATAAAATATTATCTTCGGTATCGTATGCATTAACAATTTAACTTAACAAGAAAAAATATTTTTTCTTATTTATTCGTGCTAGTTTTCTTTATGACTTATCGAAATATATACAAAAGCACACTAATAGGGACAGGCACAGTAATCGAGACAGTTACCCTATACAAAAATATATTAGGAAAGGGAATGCGTATATTAATTTTTAAATATTTCATATATATATATGTATATGTGATATATTTATTTCAGATATCATGTAGAATTTTCAGTACCATGGAACACATGTATTCATCCAGACGAAAAGACAGTAGCTCCGGCAGTAATTGCAGGAAGTCACAATGCAAATTGTCATATTGTTGATTTTGCACAAGAAAAAGATGGCTTAAGGTATAACATTGGTTACATATATGTTTATCACGTTAATCAAGTGTTTTTCTTTTTAAACTGATCTAGCTAATGAAATAATTGATCCTTTTATCAGGTTAAAAGTTGAGCTATTGGCATATAAGGAGAAAATATTAAAAGAGGATGTTGAAGTGATGTGTTGTCCATCAGGTACTCCATTAAAAATTGTACTGAATGCACGTGTGTTAGCTAAAGATAAGGGTACACCATTGTTGAGAAACGGCATACGCAGTATTGCTGTAGAAGGAACCAACGAAGATGAAATGTCTGAATAATGTTGCTTATTATCGAGCTGTCTTTCGCTGATAAATATTTAAGCATTTAAGTGCTGAATACTAGTTAAAAGTTCAAATGAATGAACAACTCAGCATAGCCAAAAGATCTTGTAATCAGACTACAGCAAACGTTGCAATTGTAAATGGCTAAGTTCCACGAAAGAAGATATATATATTTGCCTACTGCTCTTAAGAATATATCACGCGCAAAATGTCTGCAAAAGCAATAATATCACTTATTCTTTATCACTTATTATGTACGCATTATGTATTAAACAAATTCTATTTTATCATTTTATATCAATCGATATTGATGTTAATTTCCAACGAAACTTCCGCTAAATAAACATCAGTGGCACTAAATTACTTTTCAGTTGTGATCATGAAGATCAATTATTTGAATAAACTGAGACGTAAAGTCCTCCCCAGTATTATTGTCAACCATCTTTGGCATTCTCATTAAAATCGCATTAATTTACCTTATGTATACAGAATGTTCAATTGTCATTGCCCCAGGCAAATATCTTAAAAAAAATACATAATATACGAAAAAAATGTTTGATGAAAAATGAAAGAAAAATAATTTTGAAGATGTATTTTGGTTTTTTAAGTGGACGGGTTTTTTTAGGTAATATATATATTAATATTTCATGTCAATATATATACCAGAATAAAATATAAAATATTTCGTAAATTATTAATTTTCTGATATTTCTACCTTAATACTTTTATATGCAGAATAATTGGAGGAATCATATTGTGTAAAAAAATTACACAATTTCATTTAAAAAAACGGAGGTGACCTTTATATCTTCTTAGGCCGGAATCAGACTACGCATTGAAGAATGAGATTGAAGATTGAAAGATTGAAGTTTGACCATTTAGAACAAAAGGAACCAAAATTTCTTTGTCCTCATTGGTGAAATTTCAATCTTTAATGTTTAATCTCAATCTTAAATGCATAGTCTGATTCTGGCCTTAGAGCCTTTATATATTTTAAAAAAAAGAGAAAAAAAGAAAAAGGACGAAAATACATCCCTCTCAAAACCGTTCTTTTTTTTTCATCTAAAACATTTTTTCATATTTTATATATTTGTTGAGATATTTGCCTAGGGCAATTAAAATGGGACATTCTGTATACCATATATCACAATCATTTTAAAATTCGAGTCGAAACGGCGCGTCTCAGTCTTTTTGCCTAATCGACTTTAGCGATAGTAGGTCTTAACATCGAAAATTGAATTTTTTCATAGGAATTCCGGTTGGGCCGTCTACAAATTCGCAAATATTAAAACCTAGTCTTGCTAGTGGATGACAATTGCTGCTTGGATTACCCCATTTGCCCTTAAAAGTCATCCAACCTGGTAAAGGCTCATTATCCTCTTCCAAGAGCAACTCCAATCTTTTCCATGTTGGCCAAGCAGTTCCAAATCCACTCTCGTCGTACAGACGAGGTACACGAACGAACTTGTGCTTGCCCGGAGCTGTCCAAAGCCCGTGAGAGCCGCGTGCGCTAAATAAAATCGGGTGTGAATCACCAGCGGTATAAACCTTTTCAGGAAATGTTGGCTTCTGGAAGAGACCCTTTCTCGTTTCTTGACTCTCATAGACGAAAGTACCATTTCGCGGATCATACTGATAAAATGCACCGACATCGTGTGCCGATACATACATTGCTAGAGGATATTCGTTGTCCTAAATAACGACACCGTATTTAGGTAGGCATGTTCATGTGAATAATGATAATGGATAAAAAATTTACTTTGAAGGATTGCTAAAGATGATTTACCTTGAAATAAAGACTCATATGTTCCCAATCTCCGATGTGACTACCATATTCTTTAAGTGTACCTATGCACACGCCACCAATAGTAGGTATCGGCCAGCTGCCAAAAAATCCAAGATCCAATACGCAAATCGTTTTTCCTTCGCTAAATGGATAGAACATCCAATAGGTCACGTGAAAGTGCACTTTTTGACATCCACTTTCTTCTCTGACCTTTTCGAATCGCGGCACTATTGCCGCCTGAAATGAATCGCGTGAAAGAAAAGAGAACGAAATTGGAATTGAAATGGTATAATTATATCGTTATTTCTTTTGGATTATTTCATATTTTCGGAAGTAATAATTAAGGGTAACAAAAGCAATAATGTGTGCAAATTTAGCAAATTTAATAATTTTCATTTGAAATTTACGAAAATTATAAAAAGATATTTGTTTTATTTCCAATAAACTAAAAGATATATATAACATACATCAATGTTATAATTTCATACTCAATAATATAGATGTAATATAATAAGTGTGTTACATTACATTCCACGTTTTGGAGTCACTTTAGGAAAATTTCAGCTTTCAGAAAAATTTTAATTTAATTTCAGCGAATTTTTTGAACAAAACTTCAGAGAAATTTCAGTTCAATTTCAGTAATTTTTCAGTATGTTAGCTAAAAAATTCACTTTCAGTGAAATTTTCAGCAATTTTGTTGAAATATTTCAAAACGTGGAATAATTTCAGTTCAATTTCAGTAAAATTTTTTCATCAGAGTGTTGAGTGTAAAATTGTAACGTTGATGTTACGTTACTTTTAGTTGGCGTTTACTGAGTTCTTGCCTATTTTCGCGTATTTTACCTGTCGTATTTGTTCTTGCGATATAATTTGTGCTCTTAGATCACTGACACTGTTGGTCTGTCGTTGAGCCAAAAATCCTGGATCCTGTATCAACGTGAAAGTATTCCGTTCCATGGACGTCTTCAGCATCGGCGTATTTTTTGCCGCACGTAGCCGCATGTCTTTGGAAATGCAATTTTTCACGAGAGCATAGATGGGCACAGTTCCAGCGGGCTTTCGACCATACAAGAAGGACGATCGATTTTGTAATAAGGATTCTGTCAAAAAATTGTCTTATTTGAAAGATCAGTCAGCGATTTTCCGCACGTGACTCTGTATATAGTACAATATATATATGAATATTGAATCGCACTTTTCATATTCTACAAATGATATAAGAATTAATGTATTTGTATCATTTGTCATAGTTATTTTGAACATTTACCTACGTCTATTTTAGTGCGAAGGTAATACTGATCCGATTGTACGTTATCGAGGAATTCGGTTACACCGAGCGGTAAGAATCGTTCTCCAGGCGCAAGCCATACTAAAGGTGCCCAATCTCGTACTAGTGCCAGTTCTTCTTGTATATCGGGCGAGAAACGGGCACGTAGGTCAACGCGAGATTCTCGTAACACCATTACGGGAGTCTAAGGTGAAACAAGTTCCACGCGGGTGTTTCTTGTGCTTCATGATCAGTACTTCATATCGTATGCGCGCGTTTTTCGCCAAGTCAAAGTTAAAAAGATTTTTGATCGATTGTCCAATCGTATCGATTTTGATCGTTAACGCGGTGAATTATGAATAGAATTATAAATACAGCGAGAGCAAAAAGTATTCGTACAAGGAAATTTATTATAAAAAAAGGTTTATTTGTAGAAAATAAACATTAATTAACAATTGTATACAGTAAATACATTCTGTTCTAACATAAACAAACGAGCTTCACATATATTCTTGATTTTAGAAGCTAAATTTCTCGTTTGTACGAATATTTTTTGAGCATTCAAACAATACAATTTTTAATTTTCGCTTATTTTTCAGATGATATATTTTGTATAATTAATACACATCTCTCTCTTTTTAGTATATATTATTTTAAGAAACATACAGTCTATTTTATTCTTTATGAATAAATTGTTAATTATCCAACAAGAAATGATCGTTAATTAAACGTCGAATCGACATCAAATTAATGTTGAAATCATCGTATTTATATCGATTCGACATCAATTCGATGGATTATTTCCAGCTGGATAATATTTACTTTTTAAAAATAAAATTAAAAAATAATATTTTCTCTGTACGAATACTTTTTGCACTGTAAGTCGTAGGACGTAACGATAATGTTTAGGTATACAAAGAAAAGTTGCGTGCAACGTAAAATAACGGTCTAATTTCGCTAATAATCTCCTAATAGGCTCCTGTTGTACACGTTGGAGAGACTCTCGTCGATAACTCTCGATATAAGACATATATCCAAGATACATATCAAATCATTAACGAGCGTTATAATTCAACGCGACGAACGACAGGTGAGTTTGTCGTAGATACGTTATTTTCTCAATCGATTCGGCGTGGCACGACGTTCCGAAATATCTCACCAAGTTGTTATACCTTTTAAAGAAGTCGAAGCATGAGCAAAATCAAAAATTAACGCGCAACTTGTTTCAATCCGCTTACACTCGCTTTGCTTCTTTTGATCGTGTGGAACCGGTCCAGAAATGGGACAACCGATATTTAACCCTGCAGTCTGAGTGTATTTGCACACACAGAATAAATACGAGTACATTTTATGAAAAGGAAATATCCTTCTGTATGTCTATTTCTGTGCCTCGCGATCTTTTTCAAAGTTTTAACCGTAAATTGCATTTCGCTACTATTTCGTCGTGGTTTTGATTAAATAACAATCGAATGAAAACGCGTTTTTGTTATTATAGTTTCGCATTGTATTATTCCGTCGTGCAATCCTGATTGATTTATATAGTACTCGAGAGATTGTATTGTTAAAGAATTTTTTATACTATCTAAAAAAGGATAAGAGGAACAATATCGAAAAAAACCGTGAATAAACATTAATTTTATTTTGCAATCCGCCACTCGTATAAATTCGACAAATAGCATATTTTTCTTCTTTCAAATCCTCTTATAACTTATAATTACAAGCGCAGTTTTACATAACAATTTATCGTCTAGAGTGATATCGTGAATAACATTCGATTCACAATCAATCGAATAGATCAAAAATCATGTCTTACGATATTTATTAAATCACAAGATTCGTCTTTCGTTTAAATATAATAAAGGTGTGCTCGAATTTGAAGTAAACCGCGCGAGAGGATATAAAATCTTCCAATGCACACGTCTCGTATCCGCGTATTAAAAGAAAAAGAAAAGAAAAGGACGGATTAAATGTTCGTTCAGCTACACTCGCAGTTTATATCGATGTACAAATTAGATACATACCTCGTTTCTCATTGGTCGCGGATAGTCGCGATCCTACGACCGCGTGAGTTACGACAAGTATAACGAACAATAATCCTGTCATGTTCGTTCCATCGATACATTTTGGAAGGAGGAGGAAACGCTGATAATCACCGATTCGCGTTTTTTTTTCTCACTATTTTTCGCATTTTTGAATTCGTAATTACCGGCTATGCGAGAAAAACGGTATACGCGAGAGACAGAGATTCTCTTTGGTATCGACCGAACGGAAACGCTTCCCGGATTACTGACCAAAGCGCGACTACCTCGCTTTCCATGCCGTTCACTAGACAAACGTTACAGAATACGCGCGTCGCACATACATACCGACTCGCATTGCGGGATACGTAGCCAGGCGCGAGCAGAGTTTGATACCTTACGAAAAAGTTATTTCAACTTATTAACAAACGAAAAGGAAAGCGGATCGATTATACAATGTATATCGCATCTCTCGCTATATATTAATTATCCATACAATCATCAGATATATTAGTACAATTGTATCTGTATAATCGTAATGTATATATACATATATGTATACATATATATATGTAGTTTCTCTTGTACTAGTTACTTTATTATATAAAGATGAAGGGGTAAGACTAATATCTTATAAGTATACAACACTATTAACTATTTTAGTACCATTCGCTAGAGACAATTTCCAGATTCCTAAGCAAATGTAACTGAAATTTCTGTAACATTTTGATTGGGGAGCTAAGGATTAAGGTAAATACCTATATTTACCTATATTTCTCCGATATAAATCTCATAATTCTAGCGTAACTAAACAAAGTTACTAGGTTCAATTGATACTATCAATTGATGAAAGGAGAGTAATAGTTACACATATTTGTTTGATAGAAAGTACTAAGACTTTACAATCATACAAATCTTTTTATATGATACCAGTTCTAGAGTTGTATATTCTTATTGATGTAAATTGTATTATTGTTTTTTCTCTTACAACACAGACAGATAGCATTATAAATATGTAATCAATTAGAGAATAAATTCAGAATAATATTTTAAAAGATCTATGTGTAATATGTAACTTTACAAGCATAATTCAAAACATTTTATTTCCTATTTTCTGCAAAGCGCACTATAAAAAAACTATAAATTTTATAAATATATTATGTATATATAATTTCTCGATCATTAGAGACAAGCTACTACAAAAAGATTGTGCATTTCATATTGCTTTGAACATATCGCAAAAATACTTCAACTATGATAAAATTGTGAAACAACCATGTATTCATTAATATTTGTAAATAACCATAGAAAATAATTCAAACAGTATTTCACATATATGATGCGTATTTTTATATCGCGGGTCTAAATTTTCTTCTGCAATTAGGGCAAAGGGCCTGCAACATAAACAAGTGTAATCATGAATTTTTGTGCATGCCTCATAAGTTTGTGTCTAGTTAGTATGTTTTCGGATTTTACCCCAGGATCATATTTTGTCAATTCATTAATGCAATCCTTGTGAAAATTATGTCTACAAGGGCGTAATTGTATTACATCCGAATCAACTAATGCATATTGGCAGATTGAACAATTGTTTATATCATCTTTACTTGTCGCGAGGTCTCTTCTTTCTTTACTTTTCGAAGAATTTGATGAACTTCTTCTATTTAATAGTACACTGAAAGTAAATATTTCTTATAGAAACATACAATATATAACATGTTTCTAATATCGTAATATTCTGTTTCTCAAGTAAAAAAAAGCTACAATGTTTCTTCTACTACATTATGGAGAATTATATGTATATCCGCGAAAAGATGGAAAGTAAATTCGAAGAAAAGAAAATTAGATGATATCGTTTAATGCGCAAATAATGATACTTATGTATACGTATTGAATACTTTTCAGTTGGATGCGACGATGTCGTCCAAGAACGGTCTTCGTAATGATCTTCGGACGATCTTCTGTTTCTCGAATATGATAATGATTGTCCATCTGTGCGGTTATTTTCAGTGAACACATAATACAGAAAAGTCGCTATTCCAACTCCAACTCCGACAAGTAATACTAATCCGGGGTACGTCATTTTCATTACGTCTAAGCGATACGCGTACGACGAGTATATCTATCACTTAGCCTCATGTTTTATGATTTTCGTAACGTTATCTATCATATCTAGGTTTAATATACATTTGATGAAGAATCTAATCAATTATTAAAGATTCCTCTTAATTTTTTATCAATTGCAAGACAATCACTTTCTATCCAGTTCTTGTATAACGGAAACAAAGCGTCACATATACACTGATCCTAACCTAATCTATCCACAAAAATAGTAACAGGCCAAAGGCATAGAGAATGGACTGCGCGAACCGTATCTAATAGCGTTTTCGGCCCGGCCAGGTTTGCACCAAACTGGGTTGGATTAATGGCGTTTTGTGCTCTCCTATCGGTAGAGCGGGTGACGTCAACCAATAGGAAAGATTAATCCAACCCAGGTTGGTGCAAACCCGATCGGGCCAAAAATGCTATAAGGGTGCGATTACATGAAGCGCGGAAACGCGGAAAAGCGGAAAAGCGGAAGACAAAATTATCTAAATTTTACTAAATTTCTGCGTTTCCGCGTGTTTTGTTTCGTCTGTTTTGATCTCCTAATATTACATGGAGCACAATTTTCGCGGAAAAGCGGAACGGGGTATTAGAGATTATTAATTTTTAATGATATTTATTGATTAAAATACTTGTATTCAATGCAAAAGCTAAAAAGATAAACATATTAATAAAAATTGTAATGAATTAAGTGTATTTGTCACTATACCGTTCCGCTTTTCCGCGAAAATTATGCTCCATGTAATATTAGGAGATCAAAACAGACGAAACAAAACGCGCGGAAACGCGGAAATTTAGTAAAATCTAGATAATTTTGTCTTCCGCTTTTCCGCGTTTCCGCGCTTCATGTAATCGCACCCTAAGTAATGTATCAAATGTGGTCGACAATAATGAGAGAGGGATCGTGGGAGACGGTCAATCCCCCTCTCATTCTCTCTCCCATTACACTATTGAATGGAAAGAGATAGAAATGGCCGTCTGCCACGGTCCCTCTCTCTCATTCCTATCGACCATTTTGACACACGGATCGCGCAGTCCATTCTCACATTCGACTGTGATTGGTCAATTTCTTACTCTTACTTCTTACTCCGTGTATTGTAGACGACGCCTTAGAGCCCAGACACAAGCTTTTGCATAACGCATAACGCATAGTGCATAAGCGAATCAACTAATCAAAAGCTTTCCTTTCTTCTCATTCCATGGAA
>NW_017299960.1:414837-415201 GCF_001594075.2 Trachymyrmex cornetzi
TTACACTGTGTTTGATTGTGTCTTTGCTGGAAAGCACCCTGTGTCTGGGCCCTTAAGGCCGCGACATAGACTTTTGCATAAAGCATAATGCGTAGTGCATAAACAAATCAACTAATCAGAATCTTTCCTTTCCTCCCATTCCATGGAAAAGAAGAATTTCGATTGGTTGATTCTATTATGCACTATGCGTTATGCGTTATGCAAAAGCTTGTGTCTGGGCCCTTAGGGCTCTCACACATGAAATGCATAATAGAGCATAAGCAATACATAAGGCCGCTAAACCAATGAGCATCTTATGTAAATCAATATGGCGACATTATGCTAGATGCTCATTGGTCCAGCAGTCTTATGTTATGCTTATGCT
>NW_017299960.1:415729-416950 GCF_001594075.2 Trachymyrmex cornetzi
CAAAATCCATCGGAATTCTGTTTTCTGATTGGTTGCAGAGCGTCGTACGACGCAAATCGGATGCAGTGTGAATCCAGCATAAGCATCACACGACTTAAAAATTGAAGCATCGGATTGGCTAAAGCAACAAGCTTGTGACTTGTGACGTCTACGATACGACCAATGAAGACTGGCCTTAAGGCTGAGTTTCCACTAAGCGCGTCACGCATCGCAACGTCCATCGCGTCACGACGCGACGCGAAAGAGAGAAAGAGAGGGGTTGTGTACATATATAAACTTCACTCTTTTTCTCTTTCGCATCGCGTCGCGAGTCGCGACGCGATGGACGATGCGACGCGTTACGTGCTCATGGAAACGTACCATTAGGGTGCTATTTCATTCGTGCGTTTTTGTCGTACGACAAATGTGTGGAGAACAGAGAGGTCTTCGGATCTTTCTATCCTATAGCCAATCAACAGGCTTGAACAATTTGTCGTACGACAAAAACGCACAAATGAAATATCACTCTTCGCTTGTGTTTTCTAGTGACAATTACCTGTTACTAAAGGTGCCCTCACATGCGGCGTAACCTGCGTAACCTGCGTATTCTAGTAATTTACTAGAATACGTTATTTTTTATTTATTAGAATACGCCATTCTGAAAGCCCGCATTCACATTGAGTGCATTTCGCGGAAGATTAGAGAAATGCGGAACTAATGCAACCAATTGCTGATTAGAATTTCTGTTGTACACTCTAACAGAAATGCTAAATGAATTTACGATTGATTTTCGTAACCTACGCATCTCGAAAAGTACGCCTCATGGGGAACCGGTACCTTTCCATCGCGTATATATGAGCGGATGATCGAATAAATTATTAAAATCGGAACATTTTGTGAAACTACTCTTAGGGTGCCGTCCCATGACGCGTATCACTGTACGCGCGTATTCGCGTATCGAAGGATCCGACCAATCACCGACGATCCGCCGTTTTACGTACGCGTCGTATATGCCTATACGCAATAATCAGCGGTTTATTTTTTATTAACGCTTAATATCTTGGTTCGTAGAGTCTAGCATGACCGCTCGAGTAGGACGGACGCTCGTCTGCCCTGCTTCGGGTATTGCATCATCTCATTAATTTTTTGAAAAGCGATTCCGGCTTTAACTGTGCTTAGTAAGAATGGCCAAGTTCACCCCGTTGTCGAGGGCCCGGGCCAATTAAATAAAGAAGAAGAAGA
>NW_017299960.1:417562-417771 GCF_001594075.2 Trachymyrmex cornetzi
GTGTGATATGTAAACGCGTTTCAGAGGGAATTGGTTCGCGAACGACAGACTGCTTCGTAATTAATGGACCAATTAATTCCAATAATTTTTTTAATGTAAATAAAATTGAATCCATTCTAAAGTAATTACGAAATTTTGTTTCATCAGTAGTAGTAAGTGGGCAGCTATGGGCCGTCAAAACAAACCCCCTCCACTCGACCTCCGGCGCC
>NW_017299961.1:0-2022 GCF_001594075.2 Trachymyrmex cornetzi
GATAATGGTATGAAAATAATCCTTAGACATTCTAGTTTCGAAATATGTGCACACTGAATTTTGTTAAAATATTCGATAATTGCATAATATTTGCATTATTTGTAAAAATTTGGAAAAGTGTGACAATTGTCAATTCGTTGCCAAGATGGGCGTTATTATAAGTGCAGTTCAAAAAATTTGGGATTGGTTTCCTTCTTCAACGAAGTTCTTATTAGTCTCCAACGAATGGTTTGGTTCATTTCATTATATTATTTGAATCATAGATGCGATATTGCAACACATTTAATAGTTGTTAAATGACATTTTTATTATCATGTAAACAAAACATTGAAGTTTTGTGTACTTTTTTGTATGTTGCACATTTCTTTTGTATTTTGTAAAATGTATGAGTTACATATATATAATTAATAATTGACATTCTTTTTTATTGAAAGACATAATAAATTTATTAACAATCTTTTTGGTCACGATTGCTCGCCTAAATTGAAAAAAAGCAAACCAAATTTTGCAGTTATATTTGATAATTAATAATAAATGCTAGTAATAATCATTTGCTGATTGGACGTAGCCACATATTTCACATCGCGATCGTGAGAATTTTGTGTTATTATATGCATATCGAATGTTTACTCTGTAATTTCATGTCAAAAAGAAATTTTGCGTGGATACATATTATAATATTTTCAGTTTTATACTGTAATTTTTTTGCAATGTGTTATGTATAATGTAAAGTAAATTGTATAAAAAATAATGTAGGTAATAAAAATGTAAAGAGATATACCATAAAATGAGGTAACTTTAGGCCCTATTTTATAATTCTTACAATTAACGACAGTAACTGTAAATATCGTTATATATTGTCATTGAGCAAATTTCATACATAAAAAAACTACGCAATGACGATATAATAACATCGACACTGTCATTTAAGAGTTACTGAATAAAAGCCTTCGTCCTAGAAACTTTGACACAAATTGTAAAAATACATATGCAACACGCATGTCTAAAATCATAACATAAGACTTAAAACTTTTTTAAAACAATAGTTCGATCAATTCTTTGTAAGATTACGTTTTTAAGATATCAATATGTCCAGATTTTGCGTGCTGTATTGTCAAAATTTAGGCTAAATTTGTTCTGATTTTGGACGAAAATTATCCCATTTTGTGGTATTGTAAAGGAAAGAGGACTGCCGATCGGATGTGATGGAGGGCCTCTATAAATTATCTTGTTTTTCCAAATTATTTGAAAAACGTATATGCGTAATTCGAGTGTAATATATTTTACGACTTTTTTGTATAGTATGTTGGTTTAAAAGTTAAAGAAAAAAAGGAAAATGGAAGAACCAAAGTAGCAAGCTGACATTATTTGTCGACATTTGATGTTAAAATGATGTCTTCAATACTATTTTGATGTCAAAATTACGACAAATAATGTAAACTTGCTGAAATATAAAAAAAAAAGAGGACCGTCGATTATAATCGACGGGGGTGGTGGAGGGCCTCTACAAGTTCAATTGTATTTGCCACATAATCTGAAAAATGTATATAAATAATTTGATTATAACGTACTTTTAACGTATGCTGTTTTTGCATAGTGTGTTGTATTAAAAGTAAAAAAAAAAAGAAAAAGATAGAATCCTCAAGTAACAAGCTATTTGTTGTCATTTGATTTCAACATAACGACAAATAATGTCAGTTTGCTAAAGTAAGAAAGAGGACCATAATATGGCTACGTTCAGCAGAGAAAACAGCTTTGCAACTGCTGTAAAATTCTTGTAAAATTTTTCAATATAATTTATTTATATATTCAGATTCATAAAGAAACAATGGTAAGACCGAATGGTCTTGAGGAATTTTATAACAGTTGCAAAGCTGCTTTTTCTTTTAAACGCAACTATAGTTACTAAACCAAACTATAGTATTTCAGCAAAAGATGTCATCACGAGCGTGTAAATATTTATTTTTATAATAATTTTTTATGCTTATTCGTTACAAAATTTTATTAATTTTTTTCTTATCA
>NW_017299961.1:2197-23498 GCF_001594075.2 Trachymyrmex cornetzi
TATATAGTTATATATAATTTTATATAATTTAATTTAATTGTATATAAAAATATTTTTTCCTGAGATGTTTTCAGAATCATTTTTAGAAACTTATAAAACTCAGCTAAAAAATATGTTAAGTAATAAATCTGTATTTTTTTTATATTAAGTTGCTATCAAAATTGTTTTTTTCGAGATCATGGATTTTGTAAATCGCGTTATCAATTTTATCGCCAGTAACTATATGTAGAGAGAAACCTACTGAGAGAGGACATGACTCAAAATCTGTAACCGCAAAATGCTACCGCGCACTACCGCCCTCTGAAGAAGTAGATGTACACTACCCAACAATATCCACCTTTTTGCAGTGCTCCTGATGGAAATAAATCGCTGAAATCGTTGAAATCTTTATTAATTTAATAGATTTTAGTTATTTTAGCGATTTTAACTATCTATTTCCATCAGGAGCACCGCAAAAAGGTGGATATTGAATTGTGTAGTTAACATTTAGTTCTTCAGAGGGCGGTAGTGCGCGGCAGCATTTTGCAATTATCAGCAAGGATTTTTGAAACATTTTTATCGACTGTTAAAAAGTAAATATTGTTAGTAGCCGCTAGATGGTACTTTATAACCGTTTGTCGTCGCTATTCTATCCATTTCTTTTCCCCACATATTTTTTTTATAATACTCTTTTCTATAATCTTCTGATGATTATGCAAAAGATCTTTGCATAATAATATACTTCGTTATATTTATTACACATATACCTAGAAATGTTTATTAAATATAGGTCGACATAAATTATAATATAAAAGTGAAATATATGCATACTTAAAATTTTTATCCCAAATTATGATCTAGATCATTTTACGGATGTTATTGTTTTTTTCATAATTTTCTAGTAGATGTTAATTAAAATTGACAAATTGTTATATTTTTCATTCTTTTAATTCTTGATCTTTTATATTATATTAAATCTCTCTCTATAATTAAATTATTTTAGAAAGAATTTTATTGCAAAAACAGAAGCGAATTGTTCAACAAACATTGTCAGGATATCGTTAGAAGATAACATTTTTTCCGTAGAAGAGAAGATTGATGCTATGTGCGATATAAACGCGACAAAAAATAGCAACAAAGTGTTTTTAAATAATTGTATTATATTAATCGAACATTTCTTTTTTCCAAAAGTGAACATTTCATGTTTTTTTCTAAAATAATAAAATAAATCGGCGTTTTATCTTTTTCTCTTTCGGAAGTAATGCAGAAATCACAATTAAGAGAGTCTGTGTTGCTTTACATTTTCTTTGGCTTTCTAAAATTAATTCAAATAAAAAATTTGAGATGTGACACAATTAAGACCGATATTTATAGTTGATTCTTATATTTAAGGATGTCTTAAGTAATTAAGTCTCAAGATGTCATAAGCTGATCATGGGGCTGCAGTATCTTAAGACTATTACTTAAGGAGGTCTTAAAATAAGAAAGGACTATGAATATCGCTCTAAGATAGATAAATCCAAAAACACACGCGTGTCTCACTTTATTTTGACGTACTCCATCCGCCAACGAGTCTGCGCGGTGAGGAGATTTCTGTTTGGCTTTTCCCGGCAGCGACGGATACACCTATTCCCGTCAGTCACGTGGTGAGCTTTCGCGGGTAAGGATCGCATTCCTTTGTCGGCCTTTTTTCTTCGGTCGTGTAAAAAATTAATAGAAAAAAAAGAAAAAGAAAGAAGAAATATCTAAATTCCTCGTAGTTCAAGGTGCATTTTCAAGATCATATCGCCAAAGGTAAATGTCTCTGTCGAAATTTTCGTCAAAACTGTCGTATTATGTGATTAAAAATTCTACTTATGTACTTACAGATAACAAATATCAAAGTAGATAGCGGAAAAGCAATATAGTTATATGATATATGTATTCAACGAAAGTAATTGTCAATTGTCGAAATTTTGTCATTCAAATTTTTTTCATCAATCGATTTGATCATCGAGCTCAATTTATGACTTATACCCGTTTCTATCAATGCAGTTTAATTTTAATCCATTCTTGATTTAATTTATTCTTTATTTTTTTCTAGTTTTAAGAGTTATAAAAGGATGAAGAATAAATTGAGATTAAAGTTAATCTACACCTTATCTTATTATTAACTTTAATCTCAATATGTTCAGTTTGCTTTTTATCTTTTCTAACAATAAGAATTAGAAAAAGATAAACTGTAAGTTAAACCGAGACTAAAGTTAATCTTACATAAAACTGGATCTTAAAGAGTTGTAAATTGATTATAAGATTAATTTGATGTAAATTGATTATAAGATTAACTTGTTATTTTTTTTTATATAAGCACGTTATTAATTTTAAAGGCGAGAACATACCGTGAAAGTAGATATACGGTCGATACTGCGAAACATAGAGTCTACATTTGGAATCTAATATCTACCTAGGAATGCAGTTTCAATGTCCGATGATACTTGGTTACTGTATTGAATAATGCAATATACATCGATGCTCACCTGACAACGACGACATTCTACATTGCGAAACTTCTCGTGGATTGATATAGGAAGTCTACAGGAAAGCGAAATTGTTACTATATACTCTTTACTTCAATGTAGGTTATTTCGAATTTGGAATGCTCTTTGTAACAGGTTTGTTCTTCGAGTTTTTATTTTCTTCGCGAAATAGAGATTTGAAAGTACGATTTTATTATACATATATTTAAATATTTCACGTGCATTTGCATACATATATTTATATGTATATATTTTTACATTTGGAATATTTGAATAAATGTGAAATCCATATGGAAATATATATATATATGTATATATAATTCGCCATACCTTATTGCCATCTTCATCACGGAAAAAATTATATGAACGTGAGGCGAAGTTGTAGTCGTACAAAAACTCATATATAATAGACAAAAAATTAAAGTAGGCATGTCTTATCTATTAAATGTTTTATCTTCCAAGTTTAATCTTTTAATTAGACACACAGTTGAAATTTTAAAAACAGTTTGCATTATTTATAGTGAGAAATTCTCACAAAATTATGTTCAATTGGGAACCAAATAAGACTTTCACGTATCAAGTAAAAATTCATATAATAACTTACTAAATATATATATAAATTGTAAGCGAACAATTTACATTTATTTTCAATGAGTTTTGTAAATTCCTTAACAGACGGAAGATTGTGTCTCAGTTAAAAGTTTTCTAACGCACTCCCAGGAGGTTGATAGACGATTTTCACTTCCGGAAATAGAGCGCGATTTACTCCTCTTAGAGGCGCGGTATCTGAGCTCATGGGCTCTCGGGACGGCTGCGGTTTATCTCGAAAGCTAAAATTTTGAACAGTCGGAAACCTTTCATAATGAACTAAACCAACTAACTATTATGCGTTGCTTGAAACAACGCTTTGCCATACAACTTTATTTTCTTAGAAGAAATCTTTGAAGTTTTTTTGGACTATTAATATTTAAAAATTGTAATGCAAATACACATTTATATACACTCGTGTTTTGTTATACATTAAAATGTAAAAATATTCATAGTACGTTATATTTTTACGTTATTACATAAATTATGGATTAATAAATCATGGCACGTATTGTCGATTTACAACAAGCTATTCAATCCCTTTATTAAAATTATTAATTGATTAATATTAAATGGGTGGAAAATTTGCGTAATAAACTACGGCACAGATATGTATAAAAACATTAAAATGTACCGATATTATTTCGCAGACTATAATCAGTTAAATTAATCGGGAAGTTTTTGTTCACGCGTGACTATACACAATTCGCGTGATGCGTAATACATTTATATAGCGTTTATTACTTTCTATACTGTTAAAATGTAATGAACGATACGCAGAACACAATACGCACAAAACAAAATCTTTAACGAAGCAATTTTGGTTTCTCGATTTTTACGTCGACAGAATATTTGCGAATTGAGGGAGAGAAGCAAACGAATATTTCCGACTGGTATAATCTCTGGTGATATTACTATGTAAAAACTTCGTTTTCTATCGAAACACAAAATCGCTTTTTTAAAATGGGTCAGATAACATCGTCTCGAATTCAACGTGAGCGGAAAGAATTAAGCAAATGAAAACTTTTCCTTTGTACGTTTATCGTGTTTCTCCAGGTTTCCATCATGCGACTATTCAGGAGCACTTCGACAAAGGCTAAATTTCTAACTTCTCCTTATTTATGTAGTCCAAACTCTTTGAGTCCTTCAATATTTGTAATTATATTCTTGTCTATCAGGACGATAAAATTACTAACAGTTTGAAACAATTTATGACAGTTAATGTCGTATAATTAGTTAAGTTAGGAAAGCATTAAACATCCATTTACTGTAAAATTGAAGACATTCTTTCCTAATAGAAATGTTAAAGGAAATCGCTATTTAAGCAATTTTATAGTTTAACGTTTTGAGAGCTAATTCTCAAGTTTAGACACTATTAAAATTAGATTAGTTTGAAATTTAAGTAAATTCAGTTTATAAACAGATATGAGATACGAGTGAGATATTTCGATGCATCATTGGGGAAACTTGATGATGCAACGTAGATGGACGCAGGATATTCGATACACGTTATCCTTTGTGGTGATTCTGGTCCTCGATTGAGATTAACGAACCTAACCGGTGAAACCCTAAGGGTCTTGTGACCCATCGATTGGCCTGAATTTCTGTACACGAGCAAACGAAAGGATGTGTATCTCCCGGGGATGCGAAAGTTATAGAGGCAAATTACAAAATAATATTAAATATTTAAATAAGAGAATTTTTTGTGCCACAAATTGTTTCAAGAGAATATAAAGTAAATATAAAGAATAGTAAATATGTTAGCTTCTAATACACGAAGGCTCGTAGAGTAAAAGAAAAATAAAGCCGATATTTCGTGTAATCGCGTGGCATTAGGTAAATTTTTCCCTCGTCTCCTTCGTGCGGTCGTTCATGGGTGAAATGTACCTGTATCTATTTTACTTTGATACCGAAGTCCCTTTGTGGGATCTGAGTCGTTGTTAATAACTTTAAAGCGCGGCGTTCTACAGGGAATTCGCCAGTGTGAAACTTCACGACGCACGCGGAACTTCATCGGTCTCTAAGCGAAGAGATATTGAACCCTGTATCTCATAAAAAATAGACTTCAACCGCAATTTCGCGGAACAGACACAGCGCCGGTCACTTTCGATTAGCCGTTGAGAGAGACAATGTTATGAGCCTGGCTACTATGACTGATGACGTAGAAACGTTCGATTTTTCCGGGGAAATAAGGGTCTCAGACAAGGGTTGAAACCGTTCTTATTTTAGTAGAGTTCAGATTTTGATGCTGCAAAACTGATACTTAATCGATATATTCGCAATTAATACAATTGCAAACATTGGAGTAAAATGTACGTTTACATTTTTGTTGTATCGAGAAAATGTATTGAAAATTATGAATATTTTTTTCAAGTAATTTAATATTGCAATTAATTTTTTGTCATATACATATTATTTTAAAGTCGCAATAGTCATAATTTTCTCAAGATCCACTTGATATTATTTGAAATCAATTTCTGTCGGAGATCATATCAGTGAAATCGGCTCGAAAATTAAATTATTTAAGAGCATGGAATTTATGTCGATAAAAAATCTCAATCAATTAAAGATTTTTGAAACCTTTGTGATATTGAATACTAATGGTCTTAAATATATTTTGTTTTTATTATTTTTATCTAATTTATACGAGAATTGTAACGAATAAAATAGAAATAAATGCTTACAGAAATTATATAAAGTTTAGACACTGTAAATATTTCTTGAAAATCATTTTTTAATCTGCCTATATTTGAATCATCTATACGTATATATATCATTTTACCATTGATCAAAATGTATACTTTTGTTGCTTTAAAATTGAAAATTATGCAAGTGGCTTCGTATTCCGTAACTAATTTTCCGCATATCTCGTAATGATAGATATTACAGATGTCATAATTACGTATTCTGAAGTTCTAGTAGTCATAATTTTCTCAAACTCTACCTTGCATTAATTTCTATCGGCGATCACATTGGTGAAATTGCTCGGAAATTAAATTGCATTAAAAGCAGACAGTTTATGCCGAGACTTCGGTCACTTCGGTGAACTAGAGCTTTTTGAAGTCGTCGTGATATTAAATACTACTGGTCTAAAGTGTACTTTACTTTTGTTATTTACATCTAATTTAAACGAGAAATATAACAAATATAAAAGTAGAAATAATTATTTATAAACTTTTCAATTTACAAATATTTTTAGGCAATAATTTTTTAATCTGCTTTTGAAAGATTTATTCATTATTACAAAATTTATTTGTCATTGATCAAAATGTACATTTACATTTTCGTTGCACCGAAAATTGTCAATTATGAGAATTTCTTCGAATGGCTGCATTGCAATTAATTTTCCGCATATCTTGTTATAATAACAGATATATTCTAGAGTTATAATAATCCCGAATTAAAAAAAATCTTTAATTATCTAAAAATAGAAATAATTACTTACAGAACTTTTCAATTTACAAATATTTTTAAGTAATAATTTTTTAATCTACCTCTGAAAAATCTATTCGTATCAAATCGCCATAGCCAACCATAGAGAATATTACTAAATACATGAAAATGTGCACGTATTAAATTGAATTGCCATAAATATTCGATTTATTACATCAACGGCGCCTTCTCTTTCGATGCCAACTTGGGCGATCGCATCTTCGATCGATTGCCTCGAAATAATAAATATCGCAATTGATTGTTTACACGGAGGTGAAGCACACATCTATGATCGAACATACTGCCGACCTTTACATTCTTGCACTTGTTCGAAAAATCAGAAGTCTTATTTCACGTCGGAGTTCGATAAGATTGCACCGTGGAAGTGGCGTGAAAATAATTCTATCAGTTGCGCAGACATTAATTTCACTTATTCTTCCGAATCTTTTCTGATAGCAACGTTTATATATATTAAATGGAGAAGAATGAATTCACGTTACTCTAGAGTGGATAAAAATGAAAGACATTTCCATCGTATTACATCCTTTTGTCAAACGAGAAGTCTACGAGAAAATATTGTCGTTGGAATCTTGTAACTCGAGGATAAAATCTTTCCGCTTTTATTCCCATGTGGCGGACATAACGAGTTTTATAGAATTATTGACGCTTCGACTTGCATTTTTCGAACTAGAGTCACCCGCTGTTCGATGAAGGCTAAGTCACAAATTCTAAAGAAACCGCATGTTTCACGTCGCTTCAAATTCGTTAATGGCATCCTCAAGCAAAAAGGTGGAAGTAAAGTAGAAACCACTAAAAGTGCATTTTCTCGTAACAAGTTTGTTAGTGTCTCGGAAGATAATGACATTTGTTTGGCCGGTGCAACGTTGTGATAATATTATGAGTGAAAATTTTCTGATCTGAAAATTAATAATGCATATCTTTCAGCCATTATTCCTCAATATCACCGAAGGAAAATACAATATTAAGAACTGTCCACACAAATCTCGAATTATTAATATTGTGATTGTTTTTGCTCCAGATTAATCGCGAGTAAATTTTTTATATTAGTGCTTTTTTAAAATGCAATTTTATTATTAATTTTTGTTGAAGATTTTATAAAATATATGAAATATATGTCGGCTTGGGGAAAAAGACTTAAGTCGTAAAAAACTTTGTCGCAGCTTTATGCAAATGGATAGGATGAAACTTCGTTTTGATAAGTGAAGTTCTTAGAACAACTCTAACGATAAAAAGTAAAAAAAGAGAGGCTAAAAAAAAGGATTGTGATAAATTTATGTTATTATCGTTGTTATTTAAATTCATTAACGATGAGTCTGATGGTTTTAATACCTCGTACGTCATAATCAATCGTAAGGATTTTGGTCTGTTTTTCAGACCTTCTAACCTTTTCCTTTATAAGAAGGAAAACTAAGAAGGGCTACTATTATTAGCTCTTGTTGCTTGGCCAAGTAACGTATAGAGATATATAATCAATGTGTTCAATCTCGTGTTTCAACCCGTATTGTGCTTTTACCGTGAAATGGAAGAATGAAAAACAAACTCTTTGCTACAGTTATTAACGCAAACATAAAGATCCATATTTACGCTTCATTTCTACCGATGAATGCGCGCATTTAACATACATATACAGTTTACATTACAATACTAATCTTACAAAAAAATGTGCGCATTTATTGCTAAATGAGATGTAAATATGAACTTATGTGCTATTAAAACTATTGTTGCAATAAAATAAAAGCCAGCAAAAATTTATAATCTATTCGATCCTTACTGCAACTGTGGAAATTCATGTCGTAATTAATGCCTCGATCATTCATTTCCTCGCAACGAACTACTCGCGCGAACTCCGTTCATAATTATAGACCCGTTCAATTCTAAGAGAGATTGCACGAAATGCCAAATCACAAATTCAATCATCACAAGATCCAGATTAGGTATATCTTCTTCGACCGGGTCTAGTTATATCTTCATTTTCGTTATCTTCGAGAGAGCATGGATTAACTTGCGAGATCCCATAAATTCCACATCAACGGTAGATTTCGTGGTATCGATTCTCCCTTGACATGTTCGCAAAGACTTACCGCGTTAGCTTTGATTACAATGATTTAATTACAAACACACAAATGTACAAGTAGAATTCTATTAATTGCTGCCATATTTGGTGAATGTTAATTTAATAACTGGTATTATATGTATTCAGTAAACTAAAATTGTTGTTTCTTTTTTTTTTCAAAAAAGCTCTTTTCTGTTGTATCATTAAGAATGAATTTATAATGGTAAATACAATGTAGCTAGGAAAAAGTCTGACTTTCCGAAAAAATTCAGAGTAACCCAAGCGTAATCCGTTTCCATCAATTACTGTCTACCACAATTTTCTTCGTTCTCTTTGCCCATTTCTCTCTCTCTCTCTCTCTCTCTCTCTCTCTCTCTCTCTCTCTCTGTCTCCGATAAAAAAAGCCACTTGCCTTAAATACAGCGTAATTTTCTCCTGATAGTACCCGTAATTTTTTGCACTTCGCTGATGTTGAATAACCATTAATCGTTCACTATATTGCACATTTATAGAGTTTCGCTCCATGAGTTCTCAATAGGTTGCATCGATTTTTGAGTAAAAACTCTATTTTTATTTATAGCCATAAATGATAGGTGTCTATAAAAAAGATCTGTGCAACACACGATTGAGTAGAAAGAATTCACTACATATCAAATTTTTCTTTTGATCGAAAAGCTTATTAAATGCATCGATCATCTCTCATCCCGCGAAATTGATCCAACCGATTAATTATGCAGAAATGCTAACGAATGTGCAATTGAAAGATTTGCATCTAAGCGAGTTCCGCAATTTCGTCGCAGCTTCAGTAGTATCGATCTTTCGACATGCTGCTGACGATATAGTGACGATATACCTCGGAGATCATCCGATAAAGCAGACTCGAGTTTCCTGAGTATTTTTGTTAGCTTTCGACGAAGACCAATTTTGTAGCTCAGCAGCGTGATTTTGGCACAAACAGTATGCATATGCTCACAAATACGAGAAACGGTAAAAGAAAGCAAACCATCGTGCAATCAAAATGTTACTGAAAACGTCAGTAAAACGTAAGACTCGTCGGTGTACGTAGGATTGCAAGTTTGAAAAGCGAGAATAGAATTGATGCAAATATTGATGTTTCCTTCAAGGCGATGGAATTTCAATGGCTATTTTCATGAAAAGACTGAGAAACCATATATACATTAGAAAGTTAATGCAACAATACGTAGATGTATTCGTAGACGTATCTTAGATCTCTTCCGTTGAATGCAGTTCTTATTTTGAAAGTCAGTGTTACTTGTTATAGATATTCCTTGTTAAAAGCATGGCTTTTTCAATGTTGTTTATACCAGAGTTAGAAAAGTTAAAGTTTTTATAAAATAACTTATTATTGTTACGCGTTACTCGTTAAAAAAATAACTTATTATCATTAGGGGAAAATGAGGTAATTTGCAAATAATAACCCAAGGGAAAAATAAACCTTAAATAAAACCGATGATTAATTATCAATAAATAGAAGTTTTTATTAAAAAAATACTCTAGATAAAAGTTATTTGGCTTCAAATTACAATATTTTGTCAATATAAACTGTAAGTTTAAACAAAAAACAAAACTTGCTGTCGTTACACGAGTCAGTGTCGAAACAGTTTTTTTTGTTAAAAATTATAGTTTATATTGATAATATATAAATGTTAATTATTGTAATTTAAATCCTTTCAATAAAGGCCTCTGTAACTGATAAATTAATTGTTGGCTTTATGTAAATTTTTCCTTAGATATTCACAATTTTTCTATTTTCTTCTATATCAAAATCATCAAAAATACGTAATAGTATCTGGAGCCACGGCAGTATTACAGCACTAAGGCGATTGTACCAATATTAGTTTGACTTTAAGCGAAGCTTAACTTTTTCTTTTTTTAAAACCGATAGAGAGACAGAAAGGGAGAGGGTTTTGAGCCTCGCTTAAAATTAAAGTAACGTTGGTGCAATCGGGCCTAAGACATTAGTGTTTACCTTAAACGGCACTATAAGCGTACGTCAGACTATCACTGGAAGAATAAGTTGTACTCTAATGTAACCCAGTGAGAATGACAATGGAATCGATGTCGAATCGACATCGAATTTGATAATTTCAACGTCGAATCGACATCGATTTGATGTCGATTCCATTGTCATTTCTTACTGGGAACTACTCTTATGTACTACAATAGTCGTTCGCATTTACCTCGTGTTCGCAATTTCTCGACCCTCCTCTAGTTGCTATTGCAAAAAATAACTCGTTAGTGTTATTGTTATTCGCAACACGCAACTCGTTATTTTTTTTATTCGCATCATGGTCGAATATAACTCCCTTCTCTTATGAAATTCGCTTATACACTTTCATATACACATGTATTGTACGTGCATGTATAAAATAACGATAAAAAGTAACGATTATATTCGTTAATGTTGATAAAATAATGTAACTATGTTACCATTCATGTTACTAATAAAAGTATAATGTTATTATGAATTTGTTATTAAAAAAATAATGCCAAATTGTCGAAATTTATTTTCTTCTTAATATTTTTCTTTTACAAATAATATGTGCTTTTGACAACTTTTATATATACATACATACTCTTTTGGAAATAATGCGAATGTAATTAAGAAATATGTACATATTTCATACATTATTTAGAAGAAAGTAGAAAATCTATCTCTCGCAATAACGTAAATGTCTTTGGTGATATTCTATCGATAAATTGAATTGGAGTAGTCCGAGATAAAATCATTCTCGCGAAAACGTGTTACAAGATCTGGAAGGCGATGTGAAGAGACTTCAATCGAAAGACTGTGACCTTGTTTTATAGTTTCGTGGATTTTCCGTTAACCAGCTGAATAGGGAAAGAATTATGAGTACGTATCATAAGCATCGTTTCATCTAAATGCTTCCTGCAAGCTCTTTTCCCTTTACTTCGTTGAATAACCATTTCCTGTGTGGCTTCCTTCTTGAAACTGAACAGAAGAACGTAATAGCTGCGTTCAGCAGAAAAAGCAGCTTTACGACTGTTGTAAAATTCTTGAATTTGATTGGTTTATACATTTAGATCCAATGAGGAATTAATAAAGGCAAGACCAATTGTATTAGAAAATTTTACAACAGTTGCAAAGCTATGGCTTCCTTCTTGAAACTAAACAGAAGGACGTAATGGCTGCGTTTAGCAGAAAAAGCAGCTTTGCGACTGTTGTTAAATTCTTGAATACGATTGGTTTATACATTTAAATCCAATGCGGAACTAATAAGGGCAAGACTAATCGTATTAGAGAATTTTACAATAGTTGCAAAGCTGCTTTTTCTAGTGAACGCAGCCATTGTTTCTCTGATCACACACTATCTCTTTCTGTTCTTTTCGTAAACAAACCGATGGTATAACGATAGATATAAAGGTAATCAGGATATGTTACATTATTTCATCAACGCGATTCTCCTTGCGATTTTTATCCATAGGGAATATGAAAATCCGTATTACATTTCTCGGAAAAATATAAAATCCAATATCATATATGAAATAATTTGTGTATAAAGCTAAACTTGTATTAACCCCTTGCGTGATTTTTTAAATGTAGTTTCTCATGTTGGATGTTTCAGACATTTCAATATTATATTTCAATTTTCGTTGTTCTCTTTGACGATTTACAATTAAATAAAGATTGATATACATATAAAGTTCTATATATTTTTTATATAAAGATCATTGTAAAAGTTCTTTGATTGTAAAACAATTTACGCTAAATATAATGGGCATAAATAGCATTCACATATTTAGCGAATTTATAGCCTGGGCTGTTCTGTACACGTAAATGATGAAGGGTTAATTAAATTCGATAAACTTCACTAGAGTTTTATTCAACGTTCCGGAGAAAGTGAAACAGATGGGTGTTTTTCTACAAATTCTAATTAATAATTAGTTATTTGATATGACACTTGAAATCAAATCAAGAACTTTTAAAACGCGAATAAAGCTTGAATAAGTGTGTTTCCAATAATATTTAAATTGAAGAATGCGATTAAAAAATCCATTGTTTTTTTGGACGTTAGCACGTTTCACCATAGGCAAAAAATGGAGGTTTTAATGTAACATACAATTTAATGTAATCCATATACATGTTATAATACATTAGTACATAAAAATACTGCACGATAGATTTATAATTGCAGATACACTTGCAAAGTCTTGAGAAAAAATCCTTTATGAACAAATTATATTTATGAATAAATATAATAAGTACTGCTGAAAAATGACGCTTGTTTACATAAGATGTTTGAGAAAATGCAATTTCCTTTATATAGTTTTTAAAGTTTCTCTTTTATTCCTTAGACATTATTTTCTTCATAAACGATATACGTATATCGTTTATGAAGAAAATAATGTTTGCATATGTGTTTCGAAAATTTGTGTATTCTATATATCTTCTATATATATACACACATATATTCTTATATTTTTTATGTATTCTAAAGATTCTTTTATTTTTTGTATTACTATTGCTAGAAGGAAAAATTTACAAAATATTTAATTTGATACATGCTTGTTATTCAGTAAATTATATTTAAAAAAAAGAAACAAATAATCTCTATGTAAAACGTATTAAGCAATGCACTTCGTTGTGCTTGAAATAACAACTTTATATCATATTACATCATTGTTGGGAAACTCGGAATAATTCCGTTTTGTTCAGTGTTCGTGAAACTGCAGTTTTAGTTTTACATGTAACTATATGATTCTCTTTCAATGTTGTTTAACTCTGAAATAACTGTTATTATATGTTTAATGTGTTTAACAATTTACAATATGAAAATCAAGAAAATAGATAATAATTATCTCTCATCCTCGTTTAATATTTGTAATAAGTAAAATCAGAACAGAAGTTATTAAAGATATTAAATACGCACAGACTCTGAGATCAATTCGAATAAAATTAAATTGTATTTTATCTTTAAGATTATTTTAAAAGAATTATGGATATATTTAATTTTCAGGTATTATTGTATAATCAATTTCCTTTTTCGATATTGAATAATTTATGATGATGAATCAATTTGCTTGAAAACTGCATTATTATTTCCGTACATTTTAAAGTTATAAGAGTTTCTGGACAGCTGTATGTTCCCTATGGGTCAGAACAATGTACTTTACCGCAAAACGCCATTCATTGTGTCTGTAACCGAAGCATGCTGTGTGCATGGCAAACTTTGTACTAAACCCTAGAACTGCACCGCGCCATCACACCCTTCGATATTTGTTTCTGTCTCCTTGTCGACTTATCGCACTGGTTTCGCTAGAACTTTCGCTCAATTTATTCTCAGAAATTCCCACATTAAAGCATTGCATTTTACTGACGAATATTATTGTATTCCATCGTCAACTGCTAAATATGAATGAAGTTATATAATCGACACAGCTTTTCATAAATGCAATTTAATTAATATGCGTTGAGTGCAACGGCTAAAATCATGAAATTGCGAAGTTACTAAAATATATATATGAGAAAGGTATTAAATATTATTTTTAATTTGGTTTTAGTTTTACTTATATAATAAAAAAATAAAAATATTTAAAAATCTTTTTTAAATATGAAGTCTGAAAGAATATATTTTGAAAGATATTTAAAAATTTTTATTTTATTTAAAGCGATAACTATTACTATTTTTTTAATGGAGTTCACTGTATTCTTAGTGCACTCTCGAAGAAAAGAGAATTGACAAGAACTTTATATTAAAACATCGTAAAGTTCTTTTCAAGCTCCATTATTTAACGGAACTATATGTTTTCTTCTTGAAATGAAGTATCCGTTTCTTGTGAAAAGAATGCTCCTGCTGATTAAGGGATAGGACCAGCTTAATACTGGTTTTATATGGTACTTTATTGCATGTAATGCTTTATTGCGCGTGTTCTATTGTAGCTAAGACTTACAGTCAGTGCGTAGAATCTCTTCAGTTTTAGTGATCGTTGTCGCGCTCTTCAACCTTTTTTCATGGTACTGAAAAAGACGTCTGAGAAATGAAAGTTGCAATTTCTCAAGATTGCCGTGACGAAGTGTTGAAAAACTGTTATGAATGTAGAGAAATGATGCTCATTTAGAAAAGAAGAGAGCTTCAGTGTATGTAGGTCAACCATTCCCTGATTATTATAAAAATTCTATACAACTAATATTTAAATTAACTAATGTATTTTAATGTTTTTATTACATAAACATAATTAACTAATGTATTTTAATATTTTTATTACGTAAACATTAATATATTTTATATTTTACTGTATACATTTATTTATGTTTCAATTTGATGAAATATATATTAATAATATATTAAAACACAAAAGTATAAAAATATTATGTAAATACTGTTGTTATTTTTGTATAAAACTGTTGTATATTTGTAGTATCTTATACATATATATATATTATATACGATTTTTATTTGAAATGTAACACGAATAAATATTAGGAACGTATAAATCTCATAAAATATACCTGTTATTTTATGACAGATTTTATAGATCAGAAATTGTAAGAAGTTTTAAAAGTATTAGAGATTTTCAGTTTCTATTATTATTCCTTAAGAAAATTCTAAATTCCCAGAGAACATTCACATTTTCTCATTAATTTCAATAAAATGATTATTATTTTTTATCTATAAATTTTCGTTTTGTTGTTCATATATAAAATAGAATAAAAACTTTAGAAGCTTCGTCTAATGCTGCAAGATTTCAACATTCCTGTATTTCACGTTCTGCGATCCTAGGGTTTCCTGAAGCATTCCAATATGCAGTGCTTTTTGTGATCATAAAAGCTACCATAATAAATAAGGATTCCTAGAGATAATTATTTATATATACCTATATGTATTGTTATGTATACGTACATATTTTTTAAAAAAGCTTTGAGTAATAACACTGTTAAAACAGTTGGAAGTTGATTAAAGCGAAGTGCATCAAATTAATTTTGTAATAATAAAAAATTTATGTAAACTATTAAAGGCAGGTCACCTACTTGATAACAGTCATATTACTTTGCTTTTGGACTATATTTCTTAAACAAAAGCTAAAAACAAAATTTTGAAAAGATAAATTAGAAACTATCATTTATCAATAATATAGAAGTTCTTATAATACAGTTTAGAATTTTATAATAATTAATTTTTTTTTGTGAAATAAAAATGAGCACTTAAAATTGACTATAAAATAAAATAGATAAATAATAGGCCTTAAGGAGATTCTAAAATCGTCTGTATTACTGACTAAATCGTAATTTTTATATAACAATTACTTTTTTCTCTTTTAGAGTCTGTGAGATGGAGTTTATGCTGAGAATGACAAAAAATTTCGAAATTGAAATTTAAAAAAAACTTTTTGTTGTTCTGTCGACATAAACTCCACCTCACAGACACGTAATAATGCATATACTTTAATCCTGGAAAAAAATTTTCAAATTTGTAAAAGAGAAAAAAGTAATTGTTATATAAAAATTACAATTTAGTTGTTAATATATACGGCTTTAGAATCTCCTTAATGCCGCTTATTCTTATTCTTATTTTTTTTCGTTTACAGGAATTATTTGTATAAAATGTCTACACGTTAATGAATATAAAAATTTCTAAAATTCTTTCACTCTTTAATATAAAAGGTTTTTATTACTTGTATATGTGCATACTTATGTAACATATAATCTATGCTATTCCGCACAACGCAAATATGTAATGTGAAAGTTTTTTTTAGAGGCTTTTCCCGTAAATACGGGAACGCCTCCAGATCTGATAAGGCTATTTATTTAACACAATAACGCGATACTGTATACATATTATTAAGTTAATTTATGGTCTGTCTTGCAGACCATAAGTGTCGTTTTACGCTGCACCCTAATTTTATGTTTAAAACTGTATTATGAAAAAAATAAGAAAGAGAAAAATAAAACAATTTTACGAATATGTAAAACGATCTAATATTATCAATAATATATCCACTATTATTTCAATCACGCAAATGAAAATTGTAAGAATTTTATTTTTGTATTTGTAAAATTCGCTAATTTTTAGCTGATTTTGAACAGAAACAAGTACATAAATATACAAGTCATTTTTTCTTTAATTATCTAAATAAATCATATTTTTATTAATATTAATAATATTATAATAAATAATAGTAATATAAAATGTAATATTTATATAAAATGTGATGTTTAATTTACGAGAAATAAATGGGAGACCTCGACGTCAGTACCGTTAACTTTCCTTTATATAATCATTTTTATGCAGACAATTGCAGCGTTCATTTTATGACACATACGTATTATTATAGTCAATATGTTGAAAATAATAAAGACAGCTTTGTGTTCCAACACAAAGTGAATCTTTGTGTATACATTCCTCCTTGGGAGCCGGTATTGCTTTATTATACCTATGTTATATAACCGACTCACGTCATGTCAGCCGACTTTACATAATGAAATCAAGGTGGTTTCAGCACATAATAAATTTATCTAATAACGTTAGTTATTTTCAATCAATAAGTAATATTCAAGTAGACGAACAAAAATTACATCATAATTGTGGTCTGCAAATAATGTCGTAGAAATAAAATTACGTAAGTTATACATTTGCGTTGCAGCGAATTTTACGCGTAGCGTAGTATAAAGATATAATTAAACTTATTAAACGTATGCGCATTGATTTCTCAAGTTTTTTTATTGCTCATGTACTTTATCACTTCAAGGTCGTCGATTTTTTGCGAAGAAAACAAAAAAAGGCTACTTTATAGCCCCATTAAATCTCGCGCTTCGTTTAAGCGTTGCGATTATCTTTTTCTCCGCCGTTATCACCATCGCTTGCGGGAGAATAAAACACAAGAAAATGATAGAGAGAGAGAGAGAGAGAGAGAGAGAGAGAGAGAGAGAGAGAGAGAGAGAGAGAATTCTTGACGTGTAATTACTCGCATGCTCTTTACGCGCATCCCCGCATTCGACACAACTTTTTCACCCCTTGTTCGATGTCCACCAGGCTTTTAACGGTAAGCAATTCTCTGCTCTGAAATATGAGATTCAGGGAAGATTTTTTTCCTGGCAAGTAACTGTCGTTACGGAATATCCATCTAAAATTGTGCCACGAAGTCGGGGTTTTTAACTTTATCGAGGAACTTATTTCAACGATCATTATTTGTGAACGGCGACTGTAACGTTTTAATCCCCTTCATACGGCAGATCGTATTTCTTACGGCAAGTAGTTTACCTTAATAGACATATCAAAGTACGCGAGTTATATTAGTCGCGTACATTATTTATGGAGCTGCAATAGCGGTCGATAAACTTTTTTATTATTAAAGGCATAAGCTTGAAAAATATTCGCGAAACTTACGCGTGACCATATAATTTCAGAGTCGAGAAAGACGGCGAGCGTATGCGATCAATGATCTTTTAATCGCGCGTTAGTCGAGGCGTAACAACCGTTCGCTATGTGATTTATGACAGGAAGATGATAAACAAGGGCGGGCGAAATTTAAACGGATTTTGAAGTCGCTTTATCGGGGAAGATTTAATGCCGTACTAAACCAAAATGTCGAAACTGTACGCGCAATAGGCGAAAGTGCAAACGAATGTCGCCGTTGCTCCGTCACGACAGAACCCTTTCCGCTCGCAATGAAAACGCGAACCAGAGATACGTAACCAATATATTAAACGTAGTCGAGCACGGTCTGTGAATAATGCATGAGGGCGAGCAATGCGCGAACGGAGAGGCACATTTTCAGCACCACTGGCGTTCTCTTTTTTTCTGCATTCTACGAGATGCACGCTGTCCTATTTCTCATTTTTGCCTCTCAAACGCAATGCGACATTTTCCATATAAATCCATTCAAATAGTAGACATATAGGTCTGAGAAATTCTTTTATTACATGACTTCAATTTTTTAGAGATGAATGTTTTTCGAAAACATTTGAAGTAACAAAGAAATCAGCTCTAAAATTGAATATCTTTTAGTTTTGAAGTTAAACCTTTATAAACTTATGATTCGGGTCAGATTTCAAGATAGAATTAGACTTATAACTTTAAATGTACTTTAATGTATAATGTATAATAATATGTATATACGTGCGTTCTGATTCTCAAATGCTTTTTGTATATGTGACATATAAAATTATAAAAAGATATTTATTCTATATTCTGATATAAATAATTGATTATCTTAATAGAAATAAATTTAATCAAACTAAGAAGTAGTTAGGAAGTAGATTTATTTCAGTTATTTCAATTATAACGTATCATTTTTTCTAAATAAATCTATTTTAAATTATAGGCCGTCACAGCAAAGAATATCTCATTGTGGAGGGAAACGATCGACCCAAAAGGCATCGGCATGTTACGATCTCGCCAAGCAAACACAGCGATACCGATGGAAGCGGTATGTTCAAATATATTATAATGTATTATATATAGAGTAAAAAAGGAGGTTATGGAATACCATTTTACTTTATTGAAGTAACTCAGTAGATATTCATGTGACATAACTACTTTTGATACAAGTTGGTCATAGAGGGATACCAATTATATTATGAATAGAAGCTCTTTAAATATGCAGAACGAACCTAATTTACAAATAACTCAAGGCGGACAATGGTTGTAGTTATGGAATTAAAGAAAGATATGGAATATTTATCACTAACATCATAACTTTATACGGAAATATGAACACGTAATTCGTTACCAAAAGTTCAATTATAGATATCATTTATGGATGTAATGCATCTATTTTTACAAATGTTAGTATTTATACTTTAAATGAACTGTATGGAAGTTGTGTTTATAACATTCTATTTTTATTAATATTTTTTATTGTTTATTTACCTTATTTGTTACTATTTTTATTATAAACTAGAATTTAAAGAGCAATGACAAAAGTTTTAATTTTTTATAAGTTATTCAAAATAATTTATGTTAAGTTTCATTCGGGGATTAATTATAAAAATTTAGAAGAATTAAATATTTTGTTTATTTACAGAATAATTATTCTCTGCATCGCAATGTAACTTTGTATAAATCATTTAGAATACTTGAAATATACAAAAAAAATTAAGATTTTTGTCATTATTTCATAATATATTTTCATATATTTCTATTAGGGCACAAAAAAATATTACTTTTTATTGAAGTAACTTTAATCCAGATGGTAAACTGTTGCTAAATTTTTCATATTATTTTTAAACGCGACTTAGAATAATCTGTAATTTTTTCATAACTTTTCCAATATTTTGAAAATATATGTAATATATTCTCCATATAATATTTGAGGCCTCCAAACTAGATTACCAAATTAATACCAACATACTTCTGAAAACTATGTCAACGTAAAGAGCAGACACCTGCAAAATTGTCTACCTGCAAAACGAAGATGTAGTCTTTATGACAACACAATAAACACTCACGATCAGTGGCATGTTGTAAGTAACATTTAAATATACTGCGAAAAAGTCATTTCGATAGTTGCTCTCAAAATGCACTCACTATAAACTATACAAGATGATATTCCATAACTCTCTGTGTAATCATAACTATCTCCTTTTCCTCTACATGAAAGAAAAGATAGTAGTAGGGAGTTTTTGCAATACCGTTTATCCAGATACGGTGAACGGTATCTTCTTCTTAATAAATTAACAAAAAGAATAACGTGCCTTTAACGTTCACCGTATCTAGATCCACGTTATTGCAAAAACTCCCTAATAACATATGATAAAACCTTAATTAAAAAGTTTTAATTACTGTTGTAATTAATATTTAATTATGATAGACGGATGATTAATGAGACAAGTTAAAACATTTGTTTACAGGTGACGTGACAAAGATCGAAGTGGAGCTCAAGGAAGCACCAGATGCTGTCATCGTCGGTTCTATGTCATCGGAATTGGAAGCCACCACCGAGCTCAATTCAACCTTCCCCAATGGTAAGTCTAATAATTTCATATAATCCTGAGAGAGTAATTTTGTATATAACCTTCATATATTTCTGATGTTTCATGATATTTTTATGACCAATCTTGTTAAGCAAGATATAAAGATTCTTTTTAATCTTGTTTTTCTTGTTCTTCTTTCTTAATAAGAATTTATGGTTTCCGAAGTCTTTTTAGTTTTTCTTCCTTTATGTTACCGGAAAAATAAGCTTATTTGGATTTTTGAGGAAACATTTACGAAAAGTAACATATGATCGCTATCTTGAAATTTAATTAAGTTTTGGCATGGATTTTAATCTGATCGGTATCGCTATACCTCGAACAACAGAAGAGAAACGTAACTAGAACTAAAAGTTTGATGAGATCTCTGAAACATTCATCACAAATAACGTTTCAATTTGCAAGGATCCCGAGAGCTCGATTCTTCGTATATCGTTTGTTTGTGTGAATTTTTGACGTGACTTCTCTTTATTTTTGTCGTAACAAATGACGAAAAGAAATGATTCGTGGAGTAATTGAGTTTTCAATGTTTGCCTATCTTTCGAGCTTTCGTTCTGCATGTCGATTCAATTTTATTTTCATCAATCAACGAAGCATTATTCAGAAAGGATCATTTCACATCTCACGATATTTCCACGAAATCTATTTACGTTCACGACGAAGTGACGGTTTCACGGTAAACATAGATGCACCACTTATGTACAGGGTGTTACAGATACATACTAGGCAGTACGACGGGTTGCGCGGCAAACTTTGCAT
>NW_017299961.1:23586-74251 GCF_001594075.2 Trachymyrmex cornetzi
GTGGTTTAATAGACAATGACAGTGACTTTATAACATAAACTTTATAATATAAATAATAAAACTTTGTAGTATAAACTTTATAATGTATAAAGTCATTGTCATTGTCTATTAAACCACGCTTGGCCATGCAAAGTTTGCCGCGCAACCCGTCGTACTGTCCAGTATGTATCTGTAACACCCTGTAGATCTATAACACGTAGATTGGCGGAAATTACATTAATGAGTAAATAATCGATTATTGCATAATGTACAGAACGTGCAAATTTTCCGATACATATCTTCGCTAATCTAATTCTAGTTTATGCGCGTTTTATACGGCCACTATTTATTTTACGTGAAACTGTAAATGTTTATACTTGACGACACTTCAGAGATTTTATGGAAAGTTGTTGGTGACAGATGGTCGATCACGTAATTTTTCTTGAGGAATGAAAACATGGAAAAGTAAAATTTCACATAAATTTGGCGTACTTGTGATTAAATTTGCAGTAGACCACCTGCGATGTAATTTAACATGCTACGAAGAAAAAGGAATATCGAAAACTTTGTAATGTGTTGTGTGTTTTCGCAAATGTTTATTTAAATTAAATTTCAATTCTTTAATAAGTATGTAAGTTTGAAAATGTATGAAAAGTCTTGTTGCTCGGGGACACAAAGGCAGGAGATTTAAAGCAGATATAAATTATGTATAGAATGTCATCTCAAACTATGTATACTCTACATACATCATGGATGCCAGGAACGAGTATGCGAGTATTGTACAATATAATGGAATCTGTCTACTCCTTTTTCTCCGTTTGATTTTCTACACGATAGCCTGCGAAATAAAGTTCTCTCCCCGGTCCCGTTTCGACCGCATAGGACGGTGGATATCAATTTATCAGTTCGATCGTTTGCCATACTACGAGCGTAGTATGAAACATCGTTAGACGGCATTATACGACCGCCAACAAAGGTTTACGTATGACTGAACATTGAATTGTACCCCTGAGCGATATTTCCTGAGTTTATTTTCTCTCTCGCAGTCAGCCAGACACGTTCGTTGTATAAGTTGGCTCATAGATCAAAGGATGCACACGAGAAATTAGGTCACATTATCGTGGTCGTTGGATTAACTTTAATCTTAATATTACTAATCTATATTAATAGGAGTATAATGCTTACGCTGTGCGCTCATTAAACACTGATCTTTCACATAAACTTATAACTTCCTTCGTTGTTTATAATTGTATAGTTTTTGTACACTTTATCGCAAGAAACGAGAGAGGATTTAATCAGGAATTGCAGAACCGGGCGCGGTAGTGGTACGAGCCGAAGAGGTCCTGATTGTCGTTCTTGTCCTGGTCCTGTGGGTGGCTGCCATCGCTCTGTTTTTCAATCGATGGGGCAAGATCCGCATGCTCGAGCCGTACCAGCCGAAATTTCAGCAACAACACAGACAAAGCTGCACCATAATCGACCCAAGCCCACTCCAGGTAAGTGCGTTCGTGTCGCGCTCGCTCTTCTCCCCGCGTTTACTCTCTTGTTCCGCATGGATAGCATACTGAATGTTTATGCAGTTGTTGGAACGCACCAAATTGCATCGTCGGATTACCATAATGGACACGATCCGTGTAAATGTGTGTATGTAGCGCAAGCAGCTCTCGGTGTGTCAGACTGTATTCTATATGACGCTGCGAGCGATTATGTACTAGTATATATATATCCAGAGATGTTAACGATAACTTGCGACTAATCGATAATCGAATAAGAGTAAATTAATGGTTTTTATTTAGAAAATAATTTAATTATTTTATTTTATTTCTAATTTAAGGCATTGATTGCATTATTCGATAAAATTTAAAAGGTACTAATTAACGGAATTGAGTTTTTAGTTAAAAATGTTATGATTATTACGGTTGATTTAATATTTTACTTTAAATATTATGATTTCAATATAATTCTGTGCAATGTATCGGTCGTATTTAATTTAATTAAATAATTTGCGAAGTTTCTCTTCGTGGCGCGTAAATTAGATAAATGCGTTATGTGAATACAAATACCGCAGTTAGTGGGATGAAAATTAAATTTCCCGATATATTCATGTAGTGTTATAGAGATTCTGATTATTTTCCATTTAATTACCAAAATAACGACGAGCATTATGGAACTATAACACATGGCTAGAGGGCAAACTCGGTATGTTAAATCACCGTTAAAGGAGATTGGCAAACTCGTGAGACCAGAGTAATAACTACTGTAAACCTACCCAGGATATATACCTCGGTTAAACATCATGTATCTTAAATGTTTTAAAACGTTTATTGTTATATATATTATTATTAAAGAAAAGGTAAATGCCAAGTTTTGAATAACGTTTTCAATTTAGAATTACCGTAAAGCTTAATTAATTTTTTTTAACCGTAAAGCTTATTATTTATTTTTCAATAAAGTTTAAAATCTAATAAATACACGCGTATGCAATGTCTCGTATGTCATGGTATAAGCAAGTAATAACTTGGACATTATTAGCACGAACTTACGCGAGAAATAACGTATTTCCCGTACGATACGCAGGTCACGTAAGCGTAAACCGTGTTTCTACATCTGGATTCTACGTGTACGATTATAAATTCACTCGTATCTCTAATCGGACCCTTATGATAATTCAGTTTCAGTTTCAGATCGTGCCATTTTTTAAAATCGAGTCAGGAGTGTCGCAGAAGAATGTTCGCTGAACAAAATAAATTCGACGTTGCGCAAAAATAACATTAATTATAAAACGAATATTAATTCTAAAAATGAATTTAAAGAAATTGGAATTAATTTTAAAATCTTATCGTTTAATCCTTAATGGTGTCTTTTCGGGAAAGGAAAATTAATAAATTTTTGGATAAAGACGTCAATCGTCGGCCGTGAATCGAGACAATACATATCTATAGGTATCCAGTAAGTTAAACCGTCGATGTCTCTATTCATTCTATATTCCAATTGCGCGCTTTGGAAGTTCCTAAATCTTGTAGTAGCCATTAAACTGCCAAACGCATTTATGTCAGCTTATTTATCATTCATAGATGAATGCAAAATAAACGAGAGGATTTATTGCTGCGTATTTGTTATAAATTGACTCTCAAATGGTTTCCTGTCGGAACGGGCGCTTCTCATCGCAGTCAGATAACATATATTTCGTAACCGGCTTCATTCCAGATGACCATACATACTTTAAGATTTTATTATACAAAGTACGTGTAAACAGTGTACGAAGCAATTTATCAGAATGTTCTGAGATCGCTTTGCAGACTAAAGCTGATGGCAGAGAACGAGATGTTTGTCATAAGACGTAGATGTAGAGTAAGGCAGAGAAAAGCTTATAATCTAAAAACTAACAGTCTTTCACGACTTAAGTTATAAATTTTTCTCAGCTTTATCCTGCGTCTATGTTTAAGACAAACTTAAACGCGTACATCTCGTTCTCTACCATCAGTTTAATTAGTCTAATTGGCCTAATTAATTACACCTTAATGGATATCCACATTTGGCGGTCAGTACATAAATTCCAAATTAGACTGTTTTAATTACGTTTTGATTTCAAAGTAAAAATAAACAAAACGCGTTTTTTAATCAAATATATTTGCTTATTCCGTAATGAAAACATAAATAAAATCCAAATTGGAACAAGAGAATTTGCCATGCGAATGATCTTTCATTTATATTGGAATTACATAAGCTATTTTGTTTTGTAACTCCACAGAGAGAGATTTTAGATAACAAATATAAATGTACCGTATCGGCGTGACAAATTTTTTACGATATTACTGCATTGACGTGCGTGTTTTTTTATTCATGCGGTTTAGAAAACAAATTTTTCGAGCGAATAATGCATTGCGCCTGAAATCGACCTTTATAGGCGTGTAGGATGCGCCAAATATTTCGCGATGTCAATTCTACATATTGGTATTGGATTTGCCGATATAAAGGAATACAAATCACGACACGAATGGGATACGTGCTCCAAAATAGGTGCTCCACAACAAAATTCACAAACTCGATCATCTCGTCGCGCTGTATATCGATCGAGGTTTTTACAAACTCGCTATATAGCTATTCGTTCATTTTGTGTAAAATTTTGCTTCCCAATATTGACATTGTATTTTTTTATCGCGTCAATTAATCGCGCGAGCATCATAAAAGCGGCAAAATAATCCCAGGTTTGTTTTAATTTCATATAAAAAGTATATTCAATGTTATAACAGTAGATTTTTGTTTTTAGTGTTTCTATAATATATATGTATATCAATAGAACAATGTATGTGAACGAGACGTTACACAGACATATGTTTCTCGTCCGTGAGTTTCGAGCAATTACTTTTAGATAGGAATCACCGTTCGCCAATATGTATTTCTGCGTCCATGGTAATTCAATCACGGAAACGTTCGATTGCATTGGCGTTTACTATGTCAGAAACATGCAGCCGACCTCGATTCTATCGAATTGGTCAAATCGCGTATCTTAAAATTGCTCACTACAGTCTGCAGATGGTATCCGAGGGAAGTTGGCTCGAAACTATTTTTAATTTGGACACGCATGGCTGTATCAAAATATTGATGCTCTAACGACATAAAACATGACGTGTACCTAAACGAAAAATCTATATAGAGCTATACATATAGAACTATATAATTTAGGATACGGATAATAATGGGCTTAACAAGCTTATAATGATGATAAATTAACTTGTATCTCTGACCTGATACGAGAAAAATTGGGAACAGTTGTTCATCGGTGACGCACATCGACCGACTGACGAAGGTTCTGTATTTAATGAAACTAAATGAAAATTTTCCTCAAGATACTTCACGTAATTCTGTTTAAACCGACTCGCAAACCATCCTGGTCCGCAAACCACCATCATTCTGAATGTCCTTCGTAAGTGGGACTTCATTCCGATGTAGTTACAAGAGGTACTCAAATTATTGAATGTCGGATCGTCACGTCGATCTTGGAACGAGTTCAGTGAAGTCTAGTTTACTGTAGGATTCGGGTATACCTGATTGAAGTGAGTCCCGCGAGGATTTTCAATATTCGATTCACATTCTAAAAGGAAGATCGATCGTCTATTTGCAATATACAGGATACGAATGGATTTACTATTGTTCTCTAAATTGTTTGAGTGAGTACATGATGAGCTTTCAAGGGATTACAACGTGCGGTTAGTAACTCTAGAGCCTCTAGAGGGAAGTTTGTGTTGCGTACACAGTCTGGCATATTAACACCATTGCTGACTGCCTATCATGCATATTCCAACTCTGTGCAAACGAATATCTTTTCACTGATTAAGTAGATTCCTGAATATATCCATAAATCTACAGATTTTGGAGATCTACATATTCGGGTGTTTATCCATAAATCCATATATCCATAAATTCCAATTGGTAATTTATGTTTTCTAACTGGAGTCAAAATTACTTTCTATTTGTAAATCCATCGTAATAACATTTTGTGACGTCAAGGTCAATTTATACGATTATGCTAATGCTGGCGAATAACGGCATGATATTACATGCAATATTCAAGACAGCATCTGTATAATGAAGCGATATGCACATGTCTGCGCATGGAACCTGCAATTTGTCATTCTAAGTATGCGAGTGCGCACTGTGCGCAGTTACATCGTTCCATTAAAGCCTTAAAGCAATGTTGTACATATTACACGCGTTTTCGTTTGGGAGATATTATCCTGTCATGTTTCTGATATGTGTATACGCGTTCCCAGATCCGTAATCCTCTGAAGCCGCGTTAACTAATATCGCTGTCTCGTTCAATTTTCATGATTGATGAGGAAGCTAAGCTGTTGAAGGGAGCTTGCAGCGACTTTCAATCGTATGAATAAATTAATTTCACCGGAATATATTTTCCCATCAAGTAACTGATGCGCGGTAATACGATATTTGCTAAAGAGGATAATGAAGTACATTGTTTACATAATATATAATCAGACACGCATAAAATGACAATTACTTCGTATTTTGTTTGGTCGTGCTGCAATAAATGCTATACAATAATTTTCATAATTTCCTAATTATCATCAGTGGTATTCTGTTTGTTTATGCGTCATTTCTATAAATAGCAAAATGATCGAAAATCATGCGCAAATGATGATGAACGGCTTATCGTGGTTAAATAAATTGTCGAAGATATTTAGTGAATTTCAATGTGTGATCGAGCCACTTCATTGTGATTGGACATCTCATACACGCTCAAACATTGAACATTCTCCGATAATTAGGATCGTGGGAATTCATCCCAAGTACCACCAATCGTATAATTCAGGATTTGAGTAATTAGTAATTAGTTTCGCAAATTCTCTCTCGTTTCGTTATAAACGCGAACGGTTCTATCATAAAAGAAAAAGTGTAGCCTTTTCGTCGTTTAAAAAATTAGGTATAAGATGAAAAATCTCGTCTTGCTACTTCCCTCGTTTACCTGCGCTGTGATGTTTTATTGGTACCTTTGATTCTGTTTATCTAATAACGTTTCGCGTTGAATCACTCGTGATAGAGGAACCGTAAATTGAGCGAAGCATCGGTGAAATACCCGTCTCCATCCTCTTTTGCATAATACATGTAAATGCAGCATCATCCCTTTCAGCGGACTCGCGACACCCGTAATCTCGGAAGATGCAGCACTGCGTCTTATAAAATCCATCGCGACAGCAAGTAGCAATCTATGCTGAGCGTCTAGCTAGAATAACGTATTCTCACAGCTTGCAATGAAAATTGTGAGCAGCGCGGGTGTATTGCACATGAAAGTTCTCCATTGCTTTTCAGCTACATAGTTTAGCGAGCTACCGGTGGCATGGTATCATAAACCCAGACTCTTAAAATGTCCTATTTACGTCTCACGAGGAAATTTTGTAACGCAATCTTTCCCCCTGGTTATAATAGAATTCAACAGAATGGCGTTGTAACCCGATTTTGGCCTTGTACGAAGAAACTTCGAACGCGTTGGGAAACTTCATTTACGAAGGAACAATATTACTTCCGCTAGCCGCGAGGCTTTTATAAAACAAATTCTTCTCGTTATCACAACAATACTGTCACGACCATTAAACCGCCATCGCGTCTACTAGAATCAACGTGTCCGACATACACATATGTCTCCGTATATCAAGTCCGTATATCACGTCCAACACAACCCCACATCTCCACCGACAGTTAGCCAGTCACGTATCTTGTTACATATCCCTGGTCCAAATGTTTCTGTGGGAGCACGACCATAATTAACCCATTATTTATTTTGGCTGCGATTATATACAGGGTGTCCCGTAAGTTTTTACCAAGCGTTTTTGTGTAAACAGGGCGGACTAAACTGAGTTGAAAAGTCCTACCATTTTGCAATTTTCGCAATAGTTAACAAGATATTAATTACTAAAAATTACCGAATATTGATCTTTAATAATTTTTTACTCAAATACTATCAACATTACAGAAAAACTATAAAAGACAAAAATGATTTATTTTCTTTTTATAGAACTTTAAGAATTTTTTCAGAATTTTTTATCAACTTTTTAGTATTGCATTTTCTTATTTTTATCAACATGAGAAAATACAACATTAAAATATTTTGAAAAAATTCTAAAATAAAATTCTCAGAGCTTTATGAGAAGAAAATAAACAATTTTAGTCTTTCGCTGTTTTTCTGTAAACTTGATAGTATTTGAGTAAAAAATCATTGAAAACCAATATTCAATGATTTTTAGTAATCAATCTCTTTAACCATTGCAAAAATTTAAAAATGGACTTTTTGACTCAGTTTAGTCCGCTTTATCTACACAAAAGCGCTTGACAAAAACTTACGGAACATCCTATTAGTATACGTAAAAGGAACGATTATGCTAAAGTATCTGAAAATTTAACTGGATACGAATCTGAAAATAATTATGTTGAATTAAAAATAATTATGTAACACACTCAAGCAAAATCGACAATTCAGCAAAAAGCTTTGACATTCTTATAATTATTTTAATAATCTAATCAAATTATTTCAGATCTGTATTCAATTAAATTTTTAGATACTTTAGCATAACCGTTCTATTCGTGTATGTGCAGATGTATATTATGTGGGACCATAAGTTCGTTCAGTTTTTTAAATAAAATGTTAAACGTAAAATGTTAGTTAAAAATATTTTTAATCAATTAAATGTACACTATTTTGTTCGTTTCATCCTCTACATGAAAAAGGGATGATTTTGCTGCAGTATCTACAAAAGCTAAATACAAATCTGAAAATAATAGTGTAGGACGCTTAAACTGGTTGATAGAATGTCAAAACTTTTTGCAAAATTACTCATCATGCTTGACATTCTTCTGTAATTATTTTGATGGTTCAACAAAATCATTTTCAGATTTGTATCTAAACTTTTAGCTCTCAAACTTTAGCAAAATTATTTTTTAATATAGAAACAGAAAATTAGATTTCTCGATTGGTAGGAAATCTAATTCTGTGCCTCATATTGCCTCATTATGTATTCGACGGGATAATGGAAGAGATCTCTACGCAATATTCGATCTACAGCTAAACAGCCGTTCGACACCATCCATCATTTAGGGCATTTTAGGATAAAAGCACATCATGGATGTAAATCTCTCATCAGTATCAGCTGTAATATCCAGCAAAGACGTTCTTTCAACAAATTTCATTATTCTTCCTTCATAGGATCGATATTAATGATGAGCATTTTTGAGATCAATTTCTCTTGAAATGAAATTTGGCAAATCACTTCTGGCACATGTATTCAATTCTTTTCCATACACGGCATATATCTTTTTTTTTTTTTAAGTTCGTCGCATTTTTATATTTTTACGGAAATAAAAAAGCATCATGCACCGAATACATGTTATTTTCTTCCATTTTCAAATTGTTGCCAATATTGCCAACTGTTGCTAACTGTTGTGCATTGAAATCACCTTTCAGAATATGTATGATATTTTATATGTCTGAGAACAATTAGCGATTATCAATAAGAATTTTACTGGACTGTATATTTGAAAATTCAACAATAAGAAATAGAAGTAATGGCCGTAACGGTCAAAGCTAGATCTTTAATGCTTAAATAATTCAATCTGAATTACTATATATGTATACTATATATGTACTTGCATGTATACCATATTTATAGTCATTCGAATTGCGTGTTGAATTAGTTTCCCGAACTTATAAACGTAATTAAACTATTGTAGTAATATCGCAAATTAAATTGACAAGCAATTTTAATAATTTGATACTTAATCAGGCACATTATGCTGCATTATTCATTGTTTCAATCATTCGAGTTGTCATCAATGGTCATGCTCAACGACTTTTACGTCTCGACATATATTACAGCTGCGTATACATATTTTTAGCCGTATCGCATAAAATCGATACAAAGATGTCAACTTTGCGTCGCGTTGCACATTTATCGTGAACTGTTGTTTTAAAAATAACTTACTGCGGATATAACGTCGTGACGGTACTGTTGTAAACTATGTTTCAAGATCTCACGCGGCGACAAATAGACGTGAAAATATAGTGTCAGAACTAGTTGGGATTTTCCTCTTGTTCGCAGCATCGGAGTTCGAAGTTTAACATCTACTGCATGGAGCATCCAGTGCACCAGGTGAGCTGTGTCTCGGCCGCCGGGCCGGCTACCAGGTTGCGCCAAAACAGCGTGTTCGTAGGTTCGAGCATGTCGCTGCTGCCGGCCAGCCAGGAGCCTAGGCGAGCCAAGAGTGCGTTCGATCTGCAGTCGCTGGTGCACGCGGAGGGCACGGGGAACGACGAGGAGGAAAGCGACGGTGACACGCTGAGGACCCTTAGGTCTATCGGCGAGACATCGCGACTGTTGCAGCGCGAGCGTCGATCCAGCGCTTACCAGTTCGACCGCATGGACGTCCTGGCAAGACCGACGTTGCAGCACGAGCGCGGTATGAGTGTCTGTCACTTCGACAGGACAGACGTCCTGGCCAGACCGCTGCAGAGAGATCGCGGTATGAGCATCTGTCACTTCGACCGGATGGACGTCCTGGCCAGGCCGACATCGCAGCGCGATCGCGGCATGAGTATCTGCCACTTCGACCGGACGGATGTTCTGGTGAAGCCGCTGCAGCGTGATCGTGTCAACAGCATATGTCACTTTGACAGAATGGACGTGCTGGCGAGGCCCACGTTTCCGCCCGGCAAATCTTTGTTGCGGGAGAGACGCGTCAGCGTGTGCAACTTCCTGGAGAGGGACGAGGAATCGAGCAGTAGGAATATTTTGCAAAAGGACAGACGGTTGAGCTTCAGTAACGTCGACAGAATCGAGACTCTTGGAAAATCATCGTCACGTAGAGACCTGCGCAGCAGTATCAGCAACGTGATGGACGGCAAACAGGACAGCCTGGCGAAATCAAGTACGATCAGAGAGAGGAACAACTCCGTGCACTTTGATCGTCCATCCTGTAGCAAAACGTCCGACGTCGTGCTCGGATACAAAGCGACGTGCGTTTAATCGCGGCTTCTTCCGAGGCCTGGAGAACGCGCGAAGAAGACGTTGATTCCGTGACAATGGTCCAGTCACGGAATCTACCTTGGACGAAATACGGCTGTGAAATCCTTTCGTAATCGCTTTCGACGCCACTTTTATCGCTTATATTTCGTGTATTCTTTTATGGATTCTTCTGAGAGATACCACAGCCCTGAGCACCGATGGCCCTTATTGAACCGTCAAAATGCGATAAATAATCTCTATTTAAATGCCGGCTTCGAAATATTGGCTTTCCCTCATTTTCTCCTTTGCGCGATAAGTGCAATTGACTTCGCTCGCTCGTTTTGTAGATGAAAGACGATCTAGCCTCGGTCAGAGAAATATCTCGCATCCATTTTCTGTACTTGCGAAATGACTTCACAAGTGCACGTCGGGTCTTTAGGAAATGCTCTCCGGAAATTAAAGGCGCGTCGCGTGGACACGCAACAGGAGGGTGGAGGTTGAAGAGCGTTTTTCATCACGTCCCTTTTCTCCCTTTCTTCTCCCATTTGTTTTTTTCCCCGCCTTTTTACCGCGGGCTAAATGTAATAATGAGACTACCGAGCGTCGATTGCATGAATGATACATGACGGGCATTTCAACGAATTCGCTCGGGGAACACCGTTGAATTTCCATTCGTTGCTCGACGATTCGTTAATGGTATATTCGAGAGTTTCGCTAGCCGAACAATGAAACTGCAGAACGCGAGCATGGCTGCACGAGTTACCTCAGGAGACCGCGATCGCGCGTTGGTAGATCGTTTCATTGTGATGATTTATTCGAACATGGTTCAGAATTTTTAATTAACATTCTTAATGGTGTGGTCTTAATGGACGAGCGAGCGAAGTATAATCAGTCGGAAAAAAAAATCGATCGATCAACCTTATTCATTCCTATCCAATTTTGCACTCCATCTTTCTCTCTCTATCTCTGTCTTTCTATCTCTTACTCTCGTAGCCATAATTATAGACGTGGAGACTTTTCCTCTCTTTCCTCTTTTTTCTCGAAATCTAATCTGCCGTAGGGAGCTGACCGTAGAAATTACTCCGTTCTTCGAAGAGACGAAGTCTGTAGCATCTATTCTACTTGTAGACATACGGGCTCTCGCAAATTGTCTGCACACACAAGGCAGTAAATCGGTTAGACGCAACGGCGTGTTCACCGGGCGCGCATGATCTTTTGATCTGTAAAACTTGTCAATGCCATTATAGCACACGCTCTCAGGGATTATTATTTAAAATCTTCACTCGCGCGTAAAAAATAGGATGCGTTCACTGAAAAAATGTCTAATTGAAAATGGACGAATCAGAATTTTCTGGTCTAGTTGAGATAACCAGAATTTTGGTTGATACAATATTTCTGGGAAAATCTATTAGAATTCTTACTTTAATTAGAATAATTATTGTATATCAATCAGAATTCTGGTTATCTCAACTAGAATCCTAATAGATTTAACCAGTAAATTCTGAGTCGTCCATTTTCCATCAGAATTACTATTTAATTCAATCAGACCATTTTTCTCAGTGTTCGCTTTAGGTGCTTTTATAAGTTTCATTTTATCATTTTAACGCATGTAATGAGTGATAAAGATAAAATGAAGTTTATCTTACGTGAGCATCTAAAGCAAACGCATTCATAGTCTGTCGCTAATATAGAGAATCATCGAATACGCATTTATTTCTTGCGATTCAATTAAACAACGTTATAGAGCCTATTAATTTACCTAATGTCGAACGGATTGATGTTGAATGTATCGGTCGGCTTGTTACTCGAGCTTTGCGGCCGTCAATGTATGAAATGCGATACGTAGTCCGCGCATTACGACCGTACGTTTACATTTAACGATCGCAACGGTCATTAAAATTTCATTATTACGTAATGGGTTTGATTCTGAATCTCGTTTGGTATGTCATAATTTTTCGCGGTTAATGCTGTCGTAAAGTACAAAGCATACTATTCTAAAGCCACAGATAAAAACTGTAATAATATTTGCCGTCATATCCACGAATATTCGAATATCGATGTAATGAAATAATTACCTATTTTGAATAACTAATAGATTTACATGATACATACATACATACATGTGCGGGAACTAATGTCAGATATTTTCGGAGAGCCTACATATTTTTATCTGTTGGAATAAGGCAAGCAGTTATCAATGAGATTACTCTTAGTACCTAGTTTCTTCAACGTTGGAAGATGTATGATACGCGATTACTTCGGTGCTAGAGAGCTCTTAGCAAGATTCATAGTTGTACACGTGTTTGTAGTGCACGGAATTAAAGAGATGAGCTCATTGAGCCGTCGGTACATTATCTCTCCTTTCAATTGAAAAGTTCACTCTAAAAGATAATTAAAAATGAATTAAAAAGGGAGAGATGTTACTAGAAAACTCATGCGAGCATCTCTAAATTTGTTAAAGGCCCTTGTCTGCTATTTGACGCTTTAATTAAAAATGCAACGAAGTCACCATGTAAAAAGAGAAAAATCAACATATTTAATCCCGCACAGCGGAAAGCGGCCTTCAATAAAACGAGATATTACTGTAACATTTTTTCGCGAATATTTATATAAAAGTGGGAAGTGCAAATCTCCTGACGAGATTATCATTTTATTTTTCTTCTGACGTAATTGTATCACTATATAATTAAAGGGCTCAGCTCAATAATATATTAATCTACATGGAAAACATACCTCATCTACAGTAGTCAATACATTATTGTTCCAAATCATTATTGCTCTATAAACAGTTGATTATTGCTATTAAATAATACGATTGTCTTTCATGTAAAATAAAATACTATTTTTCTCGCGATCAAAAAATCTGTTACCTCTATTATCAAACTTTATGGAAGTATTAATCACAGTTATAGCTCCCTCGTGTCAGATCGAAACTCATTAACAAAGGGACCTTCTCTAATTAGCCAATAATGAAAATATCGTAGAGTAATTATATGTACATACATATTCGCGTAGACACGTCAGACCAAATGTAAGTTTTAAATTTTAAGATTATTATAGTAAAGACTATTCATATGATAGATTATAACGCATTAATTTCCTGACTTCACATTCAGACGCGTCTCAAACGTTCGTACCTTCAACGATTCAGATTATTTCAATCAAAAAGATTCAAGAGTTCTACATGTATTTATTGTGAATGTCCAATAAACATTAAAACACATACGTATCTCTGTTTTACAAGAAAGAAGCATTGTAAAAATAATGTGTTGCATTTATTTTGTTAAATATTTGTTTGACAGATGATTCTATATATTTATTTTTAATACAGAAATTGCCAAATAATTTTAAGTATTGCTGACGGTTATATTTATTCCAGAAATTCTTTGCAATTTTTCTATAAATTCCTACGAAAACATTTCTAAAACATATTTTTTCTTACGTGTGTGTATACATATATATCCTCACGAAAAGTTCGAAGAATTGAAAAGAAATAAAATATATTAAAAAGCAACGTATGAATAAGAGTGATATAATGTTAGACTTAGTGAGATATATGATGAAAAGTATGATAAATGATTAAGATCATTATAAATGATTTGCGAAATGGACAAATAATTCGACAAAAAAGAGTTTATTGAACGAGTTAATGTTAATATTTATACTTTATTATAATACGTATTTTTATATTATTTAATTATGTATACTTTAAAGAGCTTGTCATATATATAATTATGAATGTATAAAACTCCAATTAATACGTTAATCGACTTTGATTTCATAGAATTTATCATTTACAATTTACCATTTACCCATGTGTGTTGGTTCGAGTAATTTTTCTAGTCGTATGATTTGCAAATTATATATATGTAGGAGATAATTTTGTGAATATGTTAGCGAATGACTTTTTGTGAATAAGTATGTTAGCGAATAACTTTTGTACAATAAATATTATTTGAAACAATATTGTAATATACTTGTTTTTAACTTAGTAAAGGGTATTTATTTTTAAATGTAATAAAATCTCACAAAAGTTTCTCGTGTGACGAGATTTAAACGTGAGTTGCACCAGTAAATTAATTCCACATATTATCCTACCTCCATTGTTATTTTTAAGGGAAGCGAAGTGACACATCAGAAAAATGTGTCTGTGCTTTCGCGATGTCGAGAGAAGATTGCCCAGAGGCTATCTCTCGTTGTACGTACAATAAAGTGCAACAGTAAAAGCGAGCGAAATGCACAGGGTTTCGCAAAATCAGTGGCTCTCTCGCTAACCGGAAATTTTCGTAAAAGCTTCTATTTCAGAATATCCTGTACCGTATTGCACCCTTTATTGTACGACGATTATCGTACGTGATGAGACTCGTTATCTTTAAACCTCTCCACTTTTTAAAGAGGCACGGATCAAGAGAATCTCCCACTGCGCTAATATCCTTTCCATCCTTTCTTGAAATCTAAGATTCTAAAATTTAGGAATATTCTTGCTTCTGCTACATTTAACAGTTCTACTCTCATCTAATAGATTTTATGGTTTTCTATAATTCCTTTAGAATCTTGAAGAATAATACATTATTCTACATAATTTTATCAAGGTAAATTTATTTCAAACTATTCTTTCCTTGTTATTTGTCTTGTTCCAATTCACATAATGCAACTCGACTGTTAACTGCTCCTCCATATAACACTTATCATGAAATTTTGACATTAATCGGACGTTGACTCATGGATTACCTTTATAATCACGTTAAACTGTTCGAGCGCGAAGGAAACAAGCAACTCAAACTGTTTAATACAACCTATCAATATTATCGACTAAACGTCAATACCTCTAAACTACATGTGATATGGTCATTCTTTCATACTTTCAATCCGTCATATTATTTCTAGTTTCTGTTAAGAAACGTTCTTGCGTCATTATATATCGTGTGCGTGACTAAAGATTCAGCGCATTTTCTCTACCTGCGAAACCTTTGTTACTTTCATGCGATTCAGCAATTATGCTTTTTACGTCAACATGGATATAAGAAAAAGTATGATACAAAATAAATATAATAGCAGGGCATATAAGAGTCAATACCAAAAAATATATTTCGTTTTTTAATATATAATTTAATTTGGTGACTCTTATATACCCTATTATTATATTTATTTTATATTATTATTAAGAGTCTCCTTCATTATTATTGTTAAAAAATATGATCGTTCGCAAATATTATTATAAAATTATGAATTACATCGAATATACGTTTATACAACATTTAATTATATTTTGGTAATTCTTGTTCTGTTTATTTTTTGTCGTCATAATTACATTTCATCATAAAGTTAATATTTTTTTCTGTTTTTATTTTTTACTATAAAATTTTACCTAAAGTTTTCTCATTAAAACGATAAGCATACAGCTTCATGAGTACGTATCTAGAATTTCTGAAGATTTCATTTATTTATCTTATTGTTAATAAATTTTATAAATATTTTACATTTCACATTTGGCAAGAGACACAGGCTGTAGTGATAACACTCTACATTGTTACTAATAGCTAACATTTTTGTAGAAATTCCTCTCTATTGAGCGAGCGCTTAAGAATTCGTAATGTAACTTTTACGAAATACCTGATGAAAATCTTTGCATAGAAAGCGCAGTAGCTTATATTCTTTATCCTGTTTTATATTCTAAAATTAATTAAATTTTTATGCGAATTACTTTTATTTTTCTCAGAAACATCATTAATAAAAAATGCAAAGAAGGCAACATTTTGTCTCTTTATTACTTTGCAGAATTACTTTATAGAAAAATAATGTTTCGTGCATTATTAAGTTTTTGACACTGTGGAGCTATTTTAGATTTTTAGGAGATGGGTCTCAACCGTGAAACTTTTACGTGCTTCGTATCGCACGTGATTTAAGGAATTGCATCGAGAGATTGCAAGTTCGTATGGGCTTAATATCCTGAGCCCATTGGCACGTTCTATCTAAGACTGCTGATTTTTCTCGCCGTACTTGGACGAACCAGAAACTAGGGCAACTATTTCGCCGTCGCGGTTTGTCTCTCTAGCTAGAGAGAGGAAGAAAATAAAACGAAGTACCCAGGCGAAAGCAGGTGAACTCGGAAGATTCTGAGATGAGGGGCTCATGGAGAAATGTAGTAACAGTCCGTTGTCAGCTATCAAAAGTTTCATAGAGACATTTGCGACAAGACACAAAACAGCAAACTGTAGAGAAGATGTCCCAGAAGATTCCACTTTCTGAAAGGTAAGTCATCGTTTTTGCGATATTTTTTATTTAACTTAACATAACTTTAAGAACTTTCGACAAAACTAGCAGAAAGAATAGGAAATACTTGGAACTTTGTTGTAATTATGTGATTAATTATTAACACGTAAAATAAATATTTATTTTTAGTATTATTTCTTGCAACTCTACGTTATAGATGTGTCGTAACTATAAATATTTTGAAAATTATTTTGTTCTTCTCGGAATTATAACTTTTTTATTTCCAAAAATTTCTTAATTTCTAATGAAAATTATCTTCATGATATGTATAGATATAAAATTATTGCTGCTGCACTGTGTTATACAGTTACTTTGTGTAACAGCTACTTGATACTTGCATATAAAGCAAATTTTATTCATGTATTAATTTCTATCGCAATTCGAATCACTGAATGCAGTAAACGAGCAATGAAACTAAAGGGTAGAGCTCATAAAATTTGTGTCGCCGTAAATAAATGTTACATCGTAAAATAGACTCCATTTAATCCGAAGTCCTCCGAGTTGTATTACGCAATTAGGCGAGTTAGCGGAGATGACAGAGGGTATAATCTAAGGCTTTGTTTTTGACAATGAAATAGATATGATTTATGAAGGCCGAGTATTACGACGGTGAGCGGTGACAGTGACGGTGAAGTGCCCTCCTTTTAAAGATTATTGAGAATGATTCGATTCAAGGACACGACGTTTTACCTTGACATTATTCTACATCCGATAGTGCGAGGGTTAAATATATTGCTTCCGATATATTATGCATAATATCATGAGATATCTTATAACAGACAAAACTATTTGCTATATATTCAGTTTTATCTTTTATTTTCCTTATATTCTTTAATATTTCAAGTGCATCTTTCGCATTTTCGCTGAGTTTCCGGCCAAGTATTGTTCGCAACTCAGACTATTGTATTTTTTCATTTTCTGCGTCTTCCAGTGAATTCCCACAATTATTGTCATAATCGCGAAACGCTGGACATGTTCAACTAAAAAACAGGAAGATGTCTGCCTTCGAAGAAGCTGAACGATATATGATGTGGGTGATGCTAACGAAAGTTCCAAGTAAGAGGAAAAACGAAGAAACACCCAATCCAAGGCGTTCTCAATAACGTCTTCGGAGATCCGGTTCGCTCTTTCTTACGATCGACGGTCTGTAAAAAGCCGACGGGATATCACGAAGATATATGACGGTGGTTTTGTGCGCCAAAGACAAATTTCCGAGGTATATTATGTACGAAATACTTAACCCTCGTTACTGGGAAGTCGTATGCAAAACATAAAGGTCTGAGGTTAAATCTGAATGACATTAAAGACAAATTGGAAAAGGAAAACTGTTCCAGCGTACTTGCTTTCAACAGTAAATATCAAAGTCCATTATCCAAGTCGACAACTCTACAAATGATGCTACGGTCTTTCATAGCATTTGCTCTCAGTACGCAGAGTCTCATTCAACGTTTCCAGAGAATTACTTTCCGGAAACGTGCCATTCACGAACTCTTTTTTAAGTCAAGCGTTTAAACTACGAACCGTAAATTTGTGGTAAAATTTCTCATACCACTGTTACGTATGTAAGTATTTTTGACATCATTCGATAATTGTTTTCTATTTTAGAGTTTAAATAAAAAAGCGCTTCAACTATTTAAGGAAAGTGATGTTAAAGAGGAATAGAAATTGAATTAAAGGTTGATTGAATGCGTGGACATGTATAAGGGTTTGCTCAAGAATGTTGTCCGTACTCTGTTATTCAAAAGAAAAATTAAAAGATATTAAGGGATCTGTGCACTTTGCATATTTCTAAATAATTCTATATAATTCTATATTTCTATATATAATTCTATAAACAATTCTAAAGAATCTTCTAAATAAAAGACTGAGAAATTCAAAATTGCATATATATCTATTTATGCTCCGCTATGCGGAAACTATCTCAGTTAATCGTTACGACATTACGTTAGCTCGTTAGCCTCCGGATTTCGTCAGACACTCCACTGGCTTCCAGCAGACTCCTTAATTAAGTTGTGTATGTCTTTAGAACAGCTAGATTAGTTCTGGCTACCGTTCTTGCGGAGATAAGGAAATTAAAGCAAATTTATGATTTTTTCGTATCGCTATATTCAATAAGATAAACATCTTATTTCATTTTCATTCCATCGTTCTATAAGAACGATTAAGGATATTTGTAGTATTTTATGATTATATGTATAATATGATTTTCTAAGTATCATTTATAATTCATCAACCGCTGTTCCAATACATTTATCGAAAAAAGTATAAGAAATCTTTTAAAGCAGCAGAGTAAAACATTGCTCCGGTTCCGACGCGTTAGAAGTTATACGACCTGTCAAGTTTTAAGTCGTAAATCGCATTCGCCGGATGACAATACTTTTTCATCGCGAAACGGAGGGAAGAAGAACGATCGTGATGAACGAAATTATGCCACAATTCCTGAGTCGCGCGAAGACGAAATCCATCTTCCAAGGCTTGTTGGCGCCCTTTATATCTTGTTAAAAGTTTACGGCCGAGTTTGCGGAATATAGCGCTATAGTACATACACGTACCGCAGTATGTCCCTCAGAATTATGGTCGCGCGGTTTTTATCTAGGAAAAAGTGCAGAATAACGTTATATATTGATCGCTTTTCTTTTTTGCTGATGAATATGACGTGCATTATGCCGAAAAATATTTTAAAAGATAACTCCTGTGTGTTTAGCGCAACTAATAGACTGTACAAAGTTCTGTTGTGATAAAAAACATTTTTCATGTCAGTCGTAAACCATTTCGATTATTTACTTGGAGTAAAAATCCTTCATCAAGAAAAAGAGAAATCGAGGAAATGATTAATAAAAGTTTTAAAACGAATCAAATTCCTTCTGGCTGGTTAGCGCCCTGAATAATTAGCGAGAAAATGACGATTTCGTAGAAGTTTAAAGTTTATCTGAGGTTTACGTAAGTAAAAGATCTCTGTTTCAGCTGCGACGTTGAAAATAATCTTATTTCGGACAAAAACCAATTTACGTCGGAAATAATTAATCAATAATAAATGTATATATTTCTTATTTATATGCTATGTACGATAAAGCACTGTAACTGTCCTTAATCCTATAGAACACGTTGTTGTTAAATGTCATAGTTTAAAATACGCGGCAGAGTGCGTTAATTAATTTAAATGGATTAAATATTCCTACGTTTCCATTCTCATTTAATAATAATCATCCTATATATATATTTACTTACTCGTTTTGCAATAGCTTGTTTCTAGCGTCAATTTCGCCGCTCGACGCGTCGCGTTGTGTCGGTTGCGAACTGATATGTTCCCACGTATAGCTTTTAACGGCATTCGTTAAACATTCGATCGCTCATGTTACTAATGCGCCGTGAGATCGAGTTAATGCGTTAGTCGCGGTTCATAACCTCAGCGATAAAGCCTAGTAGCTATATTCTGTAGAACACTATTTGATTACAAAATGTATCATGGGACGCAGATATTAAATTCAAAAAGAAAAATAACAATAAAATTATTGAAATATGCAATTTTGCAATTCATCCGATAAGTATTATTGTTATTTTTATAAACTTTAATATTTTCCATTTTCAAAATGTAATTTTAACTCTGTGAAAAATATAAAGAGCGCATATTTATTCTACTCGGAAATTATTCAAAGCTGCCATTTGGAATACAGGAGCTTTTAGATATTTTGTGCAGCATGACATATAATTTCAGTTTAATCGAACTAAAATTAATTATATTCGATCGTTATGCGTTTGCGTAATGACAGAAAGTTCCTTTGGTAGAGGGTAATGTAAGTTTCGAGGGTTGTAGATGGAAAGACAGTCAATAAAAAAAGGAAAAGTGGACCTTCGGGATTGCGTAACACGTAAAGGGAGGAGAGATACGGTCTAATCTGGCGAAGACAGCACGCGGAATCCGAGTGGCACGGAGAGGCTTCGTTAGCTTCATTGCCAATGATACGAGGCAAAGCGTAATTATCTTCAGTTACAGAAACTCACTGGATGAACTTTCGAATAAAATGTAACTGCTGCGTTTCCGAGAACGATGGGAAGAAGTGCAATCCACTGAGAATTAATTCATCCTTTAATTACGGACTGCATGTAGTCGTTGTTATATAAAGTATGTTGAAAAATAAAAGCAAACACCTTAACATGTTTCTAAATGTTTTTATTGTAAAGAATAACTAAAAAGTTCCTTACAAAAAATTACCAAACTTTCACATGAGTAACCATTACATGGTTTGTTCCAGATCATTTAATTGGGTGAGGGAGTCCCACCCTTGGCCACCTCGTTTCTCAATCATTCTTTTGGATTTCTTTTTTTGAAGATGTCAGAGACATACAAAACATAGTTAATCTATCAAGACATAAAAACGTGAATGTTTTTTGCAACCGAGATGTGGTCGCTATTGGCACCATAATTAATGACATTCTTCAGCGAACTTGGAGTGTAGTGGAATACCTGCTCGATATTCTTCGTTACTGAAGCTATTAAAGGTGCTCATGTGGAAGTTTGATAATTTTTTTGTAAAAAGCTCTTTTAATTGTTCTCTATAATGAAATTATCCAGACATATTTATTGTTCGTTTTTATTTCTTATTATTTTAAAATACTAGAGGTTCATCGTGTACACTTTATATCTCGGCGATATACATAACTGTGCGGTTGTGCTGCTCATACTGGAGAGTTATAGTATGCATTTTGCTTGATGAGGACCGTACGTTGACCAATGACCACAAAAATTCCACTGTGTCACGCTTTAGAAACAGAGTTTGGCAAATAATTTTCCTGTAGTTTTACCCGACGAGTTACATTGTCCATCACCGGGACGTGTTTCCTCGTTACCGTTTCCAGCGGCGGTTTAATTCCGGATAAAGAAAGCCAGAATCTGAAACTTTCGGATTACCGCCGGGATCACTTCGTTGCACTCATTGTTCGGTACGTACGTGGAAAATCTCTCCGTTTTCTCGTGTCAGCGAACATTCCGTATTTAAGTCTGACGTTTTGCAGCGTCATCGAATATAAAATGATAATAACAGAAACTGTCACCCTTGCATATTGCTGTTAGAAATGACAGAAATTCAGAATTACGAATTTGCTGACTTTTGCGGTATGTACGACTTGATATTTTTAAATTAAAATCTTTATTTAAATTAAAGTCTTTTTAATGGAGAATGAAAATAAACAATTAATAAGCATAAATGTAGAAGATTGAATAAAGAAATCGATACGGATGCAATGTAATCAGCTGCATTTGATGAATTACATTGGATTCAATATTTATTTCTATTATTTTATTCTTGCAAATTCTTTGCATTTATAAAAAAATCATCAGTTTCTTATTTTTTTCCCATTAAACACAAACTAACAAAAAGAATTACATTAATATTATCATTTTCAAAAATGGAAAATAATGGTAACAGTAATGACATTATAAATAATACGTGTTACTTTTCCCATTCCTGGTAACTTTCTATTCAATATAAATGTAATATAACACATATTGTTATACATTATGTTGTTAAGTAGGAGTTATATTGTTAATTAAAAAATTATAACTTAATGTAATGCTTTTGATTTGTGTTCAGTAGGTTCTTTCTTTCCGTCTTGTGCATTTAAGACACACAAATTCTAATTCAATTACATTTAAAGGCTTCAATAACTTCGGCTAAATTAGTTGCATTTGCGCAAGTCACTAAAGTTCTGATAAGGTATCTCTTTGTCTTAAACGCGCGCAGTTAATATAGCTTGCTGATTAACTTTCAAAATGATCAAGGAACGCATAAAGGACTGACATAAGGATTCGCAAAAGTTTCGTGAACCTCATTGACATAAGTTTGCTTATGCATACATATTCAGTGACTTTAACTGCGAGAACGTCTAAAGCAGCGCATAAATTTCTCGTTAGTTCGCGTCTAAATTCGCGTCTAAATTCGCGTCTATGCCGACTAACTGAGAATGTATTATACTGAGAATATATGTATATTATCTATTGAAGTTATGTGTTTTATCATACATGCCATATATTCCATTTGTGTGTGCGATGCTCTGTGCGAGCGAACACGCAAATGCGACGCAATCTGCAGCTCGAGTGGCAATCGAATTTCCAGTGGCTACTACTCCTCCTTTGAAGACTGTATTTAGAGATTCTATTTATGGATTAGAGAGCTTCGAACTTCCACCACGGTGCAATCTCTCTCAACTTGACTGAACGCTATCATACCAACCCACCCGATTTATCCGTTAGCCAGTTCATCAATTCGGGATTTATTGCTTTTGTGTGGACCATATTCCTTTTTATGAGGAGTATCCGATGCCATATAAATGCCATCTCTCGCGTACAATAATTCTAATCAAGTTTTAAGCCGCTTTCGATTAAGGTTTAATCGGCTTTCGTAGTTTCAGGAATGATCCGACCGTTAGTTGTAGGATATTACGGTAATGACGCGCGAGCATGATTTTTCATCTTCAAGGGCTTTTTCGGGACGAACACGTCAGGTCTTCCCGCCCACTGCTTCGTTTTCTTCGGTTAAAGTGCCGTCTTCGCTAAGTACATCTAGAAAGAAATGTTTACCTACTCCATCAATGCCTTCTTGCACTTTTGCTTCTTTTCTTTTTTTTCCGTTCAAACATCATTTTGGTCTCTATGACGTGAGCAGAGGAAGCTGCGTTTCTGCTTTTATTTTCAAGCCAAGGCACGTAAGAACCCCGAGAGATGCTTCATTTCGGATCACATTTCCCGTCGGAATTTAGAACAGGTTACAGCACGTACCTGTCCTCGATTACCTCCCTCATCTTCGTGTTCCCACGTATCGCGTTTTCAGCTCACTTTGCCACGCGCTTACCCCCTGTGTCCTCGATCCACGCTATTGTTTGCTAAAGTGCTTAAGAACGGTTGCAGCTGTCGCATCCCTACAACTACAGACACTGCAAACTCTCCACAGAGACGATGTTTCCAAGTATATTCGAACCCCATCTTCCACGGTAAAATGGGGATGTTCGCTCTGCGAACGCTAGATCCATTTATCAGTAGACTGGTCCCCTCTCGGTTGAATCTCTCACATATCCGACTCCAGATATTTCTTACGCATTGTCAGCCGTAGTGATGGATGGTGGTATCTTATGTCGTCACTCACTCGTTCTTGGTGTCGATCATTATACGTTTTATGGACCAGCATGATCCCCAAGGTCGCCCCGATAGGGATGCACATTATCTGTCGAGACAATACTGACACTTTATGGGCGATTCGCACGAGCAAATAACTGACGTTATGGATTTATAGCTACGTAGCTGTTTGATGGCTTCTGGTGCTTCGGGGACGTAGTTTATAGAGCGTACAACTTGTGAACTGTAATATCGGACGGCAATCTGTCTGTCGCGGAGAGTCGACGAACGATTGGGTATCAAAATTCACTGAAACCGCGTCCAACTCGCTTTACCGTGATTTACGCATTTCGAGTTTTGATGCAGGAAGACTCCCGGATGATTTGATATTCTATGGACGATATGATTGCGGACTAGCCCATTGGCTCTATGCCATACACGTTCTGGAAACAAAACGACAGTAGCACGTGAAACGGAAGCGGTAGTTGGAATGCGATGCGGAACCTGGCACGATATAGTAATATGGATTTGCATGTTATCACCTGCGTTACGATTGTAATGCCTGTGAACTCAGAAAAGAGTTAGATATTGTCGCACATGTGCTCTCGAGGTAGTGTTCAATATCTCGCATTCAAAGTACATGAGTGATTAATTGCACGGATTAAATGAAACGAAATGTAACCCTCATGATTAATATGATTAAAAGTACATGAATTAGTTTAAATGAATTATAATAAAAAAAATCATAGGCAAATCTCGTATTTTAAATTTATTCATTCAATGGAAATAAATGTTTCTTTATTGAACCCGCAAATGTAATCACTGTAATTTATTATACTATTTGACAAAAAATCACTTTGGTATAGCAAAAGTTGCTTGACACAGCAAAATAACATGCCGTGCAGATTCTTGACATACCATGCAAATTCTGCACATATTGTGCTTAGCGAAAACAATTTCGAGGTATATTTTACAGCACTTCTGAAAGAATTTGGGTGTTAAATATATATAGTGTTATATTTATAGTATATTTTATAGAATATTAATTGAGAGTATCTAAGTAGTTGGATATATTTCTATATTTAATGTTCTATGACCTAATTATCCAACAAAGAAAATGTTATTTTATTTTACTTTTAATATTTATTCGTAAAATTGCAAAAAGAGAGTCTAGTGGTTTAATATTTTTATTCATATTTTTCTTATAGAAAATATTATCTGCTATTTTTCCAATTAAATCCTATATGAGTGCGAGCGTAGATACATCTTTGCGTAATAACTTAAATTATTAATGCACATGCATTTATTCATAGTTTATGTAAATGTATAACAAACGCGAATATAATATCTCGCTTGCAAATACGCGACAGGTATGTGGAAATACAGACATAAAGAGAAGACGGAAAGAAGAAACTCTAGAAGTTCAGAATGGCAAACCCAGAATTAATTTCTCTTGCAGCAGTTTGCCTGCAATCATGTATATCTATACATGTATGATTGCATATATGTGTACACACACACATACATATATATATGTGTGTGTGTATATCTATACACACACACGCACACATAACACACATATATGTATACATGCAACAGTATCTATATAACAATGCAGGCAAACTGCTACAAAAGAAATTATGTACATATGTATACATATATATATATAATCTTTCTTTCATTCACAAATTTCTTCGACAAGTTTGTTTTTCTATTATTTAATACCTTTAAATACTGACTACGCTGAATTTTATACTTAATCCATGATAGATTCGTGATAAATGTAGTTACGTGAAAGGAGATCCTTCCAATAACATGTAAACATATTTTTTTACTTCGTAACAGATTTCTCACAGATGTTGCTCATGTGATGTAAATTATAGTGTAGGAAAACGCATATCATGCTAGTAATAGATGCTAGTTTCCGACGAGCCGTCTAAATTTATCCCAGAGAATCGGACGATAAATAGGATACTGACAGAAATAAATAATTCTAGTTTTTTATACAAGCGAACAGCAAATAAAATTTTTGTTTTTCATTTAATCAACTGAATCAGGATTTATTTCTTCTTATATTAAATGTCATAATTATTTAACTTTAAAACAAAAATATTTTGTTTAATTAAAAATTATAAATAAAGAATATTCCAAGAAATAATAAAATCTTGAATCGTTCTAAAATTTTAATTTTGACTACACTGTATTTTTACTCGAGAGTTGATTTATACGAGTATTCAGAACGTTGCGTGATAAAAGCGAACAATGTATAGCGTATATAAGTTAAAGCTTCACAGTTCACACATAGTCTGACACATGTTAAAGCGAGTAAGATAAAATGAAAGAATGGATTTTACGGAAGAAAACGGACTGCAAGAAGTAAAGATTTCTCTTGGCAAGATGATTCTGACGAGAAACCGCTGCCGGCCTTGCGCTAGTTCGGTCGTAAGAGATATAGGAGTAGGATCTCCGTCAAATTGTACGTCGCTTCCTGCTATCTAATCTAAGCTCTTAAGCTCCAACAGTTACGAATGATGATCGACTTGTCCTAAAAAACCATATGTAAATATACACGAGCCTGCAATGCGTCAATGCATGCAGATGTGCTATTCCTGCATTCAAATTATTATAAATGAGTTAAGAAAACATTGCTTTATCAGTCATCAAAAGTGAGTTATGGCTTTTTAAGGGTTGTGAAATAAAATTGATGAAAATGACATTTGACTATGTCAAGACAATATTTTTGTTACCGATATTATTTGATTAGTCAATAATTTTGTGTCAATTTGAAAAATAGTTTTTCCCTTTTCTAGGAAATTTAATTTTTTTAGTTGTGTCACTTTTGAAGTAAAGAGAACGATATAATAAAAAATTAAAAGTACAAATTTATTTTGAAAATATATAATTAGTAAATAAAAAAATCTTAAAAGACATGCACATTAATTTTGTATGTTAAATGGAAAATATCCTTTAGTAGCTTACACAGTCAATCGCCCCGATAATATTGAAGTAATTCAAAGATAAGAATTAAATGTGCTCGTTTGATCGTGACGTGTACATTTGCACTTGAGGGAATAGCGATAAAATTGTCATAATTATTATCACGACTTCATTTTTGTCTGCACTGGTGAGCGGCATACAGACGCGACCCTGGACCATAAATTTAGAAAGAATTTTCGGTAGATACTCCGCGAATCAACGACTGTGCATGTATACAAACGGCTGGCGTGGCCACGTACGTATGTACAAATCGAGGTAGTCTCGATGTAATCTGTCAGGTTGAATCGTTAGCCTTGTCGACGAGTTACCCGAATATCGGGTCAAGGTTACCGGGCATTAATGGGCAAACGTTTGACACCACGCTAGCTGATTCTTGATAGCACTATAAAGATAACACTTTGTTCAACGTGCGTCGGCTCTTTTGTCGGTTACATCTGCAATTGAAGATAGTGGCCATCCAATACTCTTTTATGGATTCATTTGTCGGGCATCTATCGGAACTGCAACTGTTAAATTACAGATGCAAAACTATTTTACATTATAATATTTCGTAGCACTAATATTTTATGGTATAGTCAATAATTAACAAAATGGCCGGCATATAATGTTTTAAATATTTTATACATGTACATATACAATTTCTCCCTTTAATAATTTATTAATGATTTTGTACCAAGGAAAACATAATTTCAATAGCTTCATGTAAACGGGAGAATAATTAACATTACGGTTATTAGGTAATAACATTGTCCACATGTAATCGGTTAAACTCGGATTTCTGTGTACTATATACGTAAACAATATGAAACGATCCATGCAATTTACTCATTATGAAAACATGAAGTTTTACAAGATAATTACAACTCAACATAAATGATTCATTTAAATTAAAAGCTATTTGATGTTTCCGCTTTAATTTCATAGATTACAGTTAATTATTACATTAACAAACTCGGTTAATTAACTTTAATTTTCCATATCCTTTTGATCACTTTAAAACCAATTGAAACATAAATAGGACAAGAAAGTTTAATTAAATAATTTACATTCTTCGCTGTTGGAGCGTCCCTGCAAAGCAATTTACTCTTTACGTAACATATAAGTTCTGTATTGATCGCACAAACTATTAGAAATAATGATAGATTTTACTTTCTCTGCCACTTTACTATTCCGCAAAACTTTCTACAGTTAACTTCCCATAAAACTGAAGTCTCTCAGATTTAGATATTTTTTAAAAGGATAAAATTTTCTGAAAAATGGTGGATTTAGTATGGTTGATAGATAATTAGGAACTATTTTTATTTATATCAAAACAGTCTTATTTATAAGAAATATTTAATTTAAAGAATTTCTCAAATAATTTCATTGCTCGCGGTTGTAATTAGCGTTGATTGTCACTGCGAGTAACACAGGTGACCCGATTAATTTCCAAATAGCCGACGGCCCATAATTATCGGGGATATGGAACCACCCCCTTGTATCCGGCATAGATGTGGGAAATACAATACCTCTCTATATTCAGCCGGCATTGCATGGCTCTGATCATGCTGAACCTTAAATACCTTTCATTACGTTGTATAAGATTAATTAAATCTGACATTAATTAATCTGACATTAATTAATCTTCCCTTGCTTGTACACGGATGCGATAATCCATAAAAGGACAAGCAATTGCTAATTTAACATGAATTAATTCAAATAATCGATCTTGGCGTTGAAAGATCGTTGAAGCAACGTTGAGCGTTCATTGTGAGAAATGCACGTAAACACCTTCATCAATCTTCGTTATTTCTGGTGGAATTATGACATTGTTTATCATCGTTATAAGAGATTTCCTCGTAATTTTTAATGTACATTTTAATTGTATATTTTATAAAGTCAGCTTATCGCACGTACCAATTACGAGATATTCTTAAAGATATCACACAGAAGACAGATAATAGTTTGCACTTATATGGTCGATTATATATACAAAACAGGGAAAACGAAGACGTTGTCAAGATATGATAAGTTTGCTTATAAGATATTATCCGTTAAAAATCAAATACTTATAAAAATAAAACCGCGCTATTTCTGAAACTCAAATAAAATATCATAGATTATACACATAGCATCATGGAAACAAAGTAAACTTGTTAAACAATCTGTGCGTTATCACAAGTGTTTTGATTGAAATAATATACGGAAAGACCGGTTTTGCTGACGTATCTAAAAATTTAGCTAGATATAAATTTGAAAGTAATTATATAGGATTATCGCAAAATAATTATGTAATGCTCAAGCAGCAGGTTATTAGAATGTCAAAACTACAGTATTTATGTTATTATGCTTGAGCATCCTATGTAATTATTTTACAATCATTTAAATATGATACGTAACTATATCATTTAAATATGAACGTAACTATATTTCAGATCTGTATATCTGACTAGATTTTTATATATTTCAATAAAAATTATTCTTTTCGTGCATACATATAATAAATGAGAATATCTGTGATGCTACACAATATTACAAAAGTATTCATGCAAGAATTGAATAAAAAAAAAGAATATTGTTTTTTAAAATAAAGATTTAAAAATGTCAAAAATATTTTTCAAATAAATTTCTTATTTTTCAAATAAAAAGTTTAATAAACAAAATTAGTATTATTTACGAGTTTCTTATAATACCTGACAAAGTTTGTTACAAGAGTAAAAACGTTACACGCATTTTTGAAACTTAAATGAAGTATTACAGATTATGCACATCGTATCGTGAATTATTATTGTTAGATAATTTGTGTGTTATCACAAGTATTTCGGAAATAACACACAGGAAAAACAGTTTTTTAACTAAAGTAGATATCTAAAAATTTAATATAAGTGGTTTATATATTACGTCAACACATTTTTTAAATATAAATTTCTAATCTGTATGATATATCATATAAGAATAGTGTCATGTGAGATGATACTGATAACGGTTACGTGAAATAGTGTAAAGCGCGCTAATCATGAAGTTTGCGATATAGCTAATCGGCTTTAATAAATGAAGTTCAATTGATAAGCATACATAACTTTTATTTATCTCGTTTATGCTATTGCAAACAAGGAGAGGAAGAGATTTAATAATTTTTATAATTTTCATTAAAAATTTTAATATTTTACATGATTAAGTATATAAAAAGTTGGAAACATGTAAAGATTCCATGATTTAAAAATATTACAGAGAAAAAGAGAGAGAACGCAAAGACGAATATTAAATCGTGTTTTTCTTATATTAAAGTTCTTTAATTAGAATAGTCGATAGGTTCAACAGCAGGTCGATCATTTAAATTCTTTCACGCATCTCTTGAAAATAATAAAATTATATCGGAATACCTGCTATTTTTACGCACGCATCGTGCTCCATTTGAAGCACGATGCGTGCTTCCGCTCGAACCAGCTTCCACTTATTATCTCCATTGAGAAAAGAGAGTCCCCGGACATTTTCTCGCAGAGGTCAGCGAGCCAAGGCCCTCATGGCGGATTATGGATACCAGCGGTCATCGTCGAAAAAGGGGCCTAATCAAAGTGAGCCTATAAGAGCGAGCCTCAACAAATGTTTGATTCAGTATAGTCGGCGTAACTCGTAAGGCGAGCTAGATACAATATTTATCTATGCGTGTCAGCCGGATTTATAATATGAAATTTACTTATGTATATTTATCGTCATGTGCTGTTGAGGCACTAAAATTATCGGTTCTCGTTATGTAACTGTGCACGTATGTAATTGTGTAATTTTATTCAGTAAGGATCGTTAGAGAGATATCTACAGTATTGAATGACTACCTCTCAATTGCGTGAGTTCAAAGCAAAATTAAGGCCATGTTAACATTAGTATGCGTTTCGCAAAAATTTGCAAGCGGTATGATTACGGTTAACGATGTAATATTGGTTATCAATATGCTGATTTGAATATTGTGCTTATTCCGAAGAAAAGCATCGAAACAAAAGTGAATGAAGTTTACAATCGTAAAAGATCATAAGGTAGAATTGAGCTTGATTGGATTTGACTTCATTCATCGGAAGAACATGGAGAAAGAACGATTTTACTGATTTAAAAATTAAACTAAATATCTGAAAATAACTATGTTATCATAAATAATTATGTAGAACACTTAAGCATGACAATACTGTTTTTACATTTTAACAACTACCAGCTTAAGCGTTTTAAGCAATTATTTTAATAATCCAACATAATAGTTAGATCTGTATCTAACCAATGACTAAATTTTTAGATACCACAACCAAACCGTTCTTTCCATGTGCACATGTGAATTTAGTAAAATTGAACTTAATTCTTCGTCAAACAACTGTATGCGGAACAGTAGTGCTATATTATAACGCACAAATTTATCAGTGTGTAAATAAGATTTCACCAAAGCGCACACACAAAATCGAAAGAGAAATCGAAACTTTCGTTCATCGAAGTTTATTTAGTCTATATATGTATATGTAACATTAAGCAGCGTATAGATCTGATGACAGTTGCTAAAGGTGACGTCGCTTCCAACTTAATTAATTATTCAAAAGACTATATTACCTCTGGAAACACACAAACCAAGGCTATTAGCTTGTAGTTGAAAGTCAGAGAGCATTCTCGCGCATTTTGTCTTAACGAATGATACTATAATCGATAGCTGGACTTTCGCAATACTGTAACCGACGCTACCACTTTATTTAATTCGGCTTAGTCATTGTAAAAGGAGGGGAATCAGTTACCGCTTATCCATGTTTCTGTCATTTGCTTCTTCGCAAAGTTCGCTCGTTACACGCAAGACGATAGACGGAGCTAAGATTACCAAGTGAGGATTGCTTCTGCCCGGTTTTCGAAGTAGCGAGGAACTGACAGACGAGACGAGGTGAAGTTTCTGCAAAAGTGCTTTACACAGTGAATTACGATCCGCAGACGAGAGTGCAATGTTCTCCGAGGAGATGAATGAGTCGACCCGCGTGTAAAGTCGCGACGCCACGTGACTTACATTCTCGGACAAGAGAGAGGAAGTTGAACTAGATCGTAAGTTTTCTCTTCTTTCTTACTATTTTCTCCGATACTCATTCATTTCGCATTCAGTTCTGGAATATACATTCCATTTCATATAGAACTCCAGGGAAGATATTTATGTGATCGCATAAAACAAAAGCAGTATTTGAAAGAGAAATGATCAGTTTTATGTTACTCTTGGCTATTTATCTTTCTATAATAAAAGAATACAACATAAATACAATATTGTCTATAAGTTATTTGTTAAAAAAATGATACATTTGTAAATATTTAAAATTATTATTTATTTAAGTGTATTGTATAAATTATAAAGTTTAAGAGTAATTCATGATTCTTAAAGGTAATTTTTAATCTTGTTTCGTACACGTAAGATATAAAGAAATAATAATTTTATGTTAAAGAAGTAATAAACTACTATGCTTCTTTAACGTTGAATAAATATTTATTTAAATTTTAAATGCCTCAAACGTAATTAAAAATTATTCTTAAGAATTATGAATTTCTTTTATAACTGTATTTACTATACACTTAAACACATAGTGATTCTAAATCTTTATAAACATGTTATTTTTGTTAATAAAATAAGATTCTATTTATATTGTATCTTTTTATGTTACAAAAAGGTAAAAAGCGAAATGTATAAAACCGATGACTTTTTAAGCGTCTTTGACTTTACTGAAAAGTTTCTAATATTGTAACAATGTTCACAATATTATAATAGTTAAGCAGATAATATACGTAGTTTTACTTTAAAAAGTCAGTATATATCTATGACTACTAAATAGCGCAAGTTAGAAATGTCAGAATATGTCATAAGTTTCAAACGCATATAAAGTAAAGGCATCTTTAGACGACATGATTAATATACGCCAGAATTAGCAAATATTACACACACACGACATGTATAATTATCCACATGAATGTTAGCTAATAATTAGCGAATGTGCATACAGTTGGCGTATACTAGCCACGTCGTCTGGAGCTGCATTAAAATTATTGCTAGATCTGCGTTATTTTATAATAAAAAAAGTTTATACATATATTATATTTTTCTCTGCACATAATTATAATTATGAAATTATCATTTAATGTACCTAGAGAACTCTTTGAATCGATAACAAGATACCGAGATTCTTTTATGCTTTTTGCACAGCTGCAAAAATAAAATTGGAAATATAAACAAGATCCATTAAAAGATATAAAGATTTTACATATAAAAAGTTAATCCAATATGAATTAACTGTAGGATGGAGATAAACAGAAAGATAAAAGCATTAAATAAATAACATTTTATCTGTTTCAAATAATTGTTTTCATTATTTCGTAATTTATGTATTGTATAATATCTAAATAAATATAGCAATAATCTTAAAAATATATTCTATATTAATTTTCTATTTTGATAGTTAACATAAATTTAAAAAATAAAAAAGAATATAATATATTATAGAGGAGCGTACATGTGATAACATAAACTATAGCAATTAAAGCTTTAAACGGTCTAGCTAGATCTTAAATGCTTCTATGATTCTGTGTGAATTTATTATACCACGTATGTAGTCCTTTGAAGCGCGCCGAAATAATTTTTCGGTTTTGAAACGCTAATTCTTAATTATGCTGAGTGGCATATTAAAATCTGTAAACAATTAATTCTTATTGCGAAAAATATTACCTCTGCCGGGAGTCGAACCCGGATCTCGCATTCCGTGCGAGCGTCCTTAGTCTTTAGACTACCGAGGCTTAAGACGCTCGCTTATTTATAAAATGTTCTTCTGTTTTTAATACAGATTCAATAATTAATACATGTGCAATAATGATTTTTTTAATGTTGAAGTTCCTTTGTGTGTATATCTCGGAGAATATCTTTGTTTTAAAAAGACGCTACTGCAAATATAATCATAAAACATTTAACAAGTCTTTATGAATAAGAAATTATCATCATTTACATTAAAACAAGTTTGAGTACGTAATGATCTCATAAAAATTTAATTGATTTGATTTAGAAGAAATTTCTATGCTTGCTGGATGAGGATAGGGATGAGGATTAAAATCTCAAGAATTTCTTGAGTTACATAATGTGGAACGAAAACTACAGCAGGGTTGCGGTGTTGAACGTGATCAGAACTTTCTGGTGATAGACGTAGTGATCGAGGTGCTTATCTCGTGACCAGAGGTACTGATCAGAGATATTTAAGGATCTCAGCTATTACGATTCAGTTGAATCAATATGGCTCTCGATTTGAGGTAATGTATAATTGGGAATAAAAAAATTAAAAATTGTGCTTACAAGTTAAAAAATTGTACTTTTACTTTCTGAAGTTACAGCGAGGAAGGGCGTGCCATGATGGGCTACACTTCAATGAACGAGAGTCCATTAGATCTCGAGAACAACAATAACAACAATGTCAAACATGACAAGAGAATTTTGAATGAGAAACAATCGAATTCGAAAGGAGTGCTCGCGCAGGTGAGATACATGATTAAACATTTTATATTAAGTAATGAAATTGCTTATATAGGAGATAATTATACATATTTTCTTTAATATTATTTCATAAAATTTTATTATTTGACATTTTTTAAAATTCTTTAATTATCTATTATTTTTATTATTAAACAGTAAAGCATATAATAGTAGATTTAAAATTAAAAAATTCTTCAACTCATCAAAAACTATTGCAAAAGTTTGTTGTGTGTAATAAATTTTTTGCTATTATTTACAACTAAACTACAATAAATAAACCGGCAATACAGAAGAAAATTTGCAGCGTTGCAGGAGTGCAATGCGTGCTCAACGATGCGAGATCAACGTAGATATTCTGGATTAGTGCCAGAACATTTTTCTGTTTCAAAATAGATAGAAAAGTACCAAACACAATACACCTACCATTTATCATCACCTGCGCTTTTTTTTTATTCTATTAGTTTTATCTTTTCAGAGAAAAAAACGCAGTGCATCATGTCAACAATATAAATGCTATTTAAAAAAAAATGAATACTGAATTCAATATATCAATTTCTGTAACAAAACAAAGTTCTAAAGTCTAGGAAAATAAGTACAAATACAAAATTCACTACAAATATAAATTATGTCTCTTCAATCTCTCTGTAACGCGCCAATTGCAGAATAATAAGTCAAACTGTGCGCTTCTCTCAGTAAAGACTCATACATTTGCCTACATTTTTTATTTGTGATATGTTAATTACTGCTTTTTGCGAGATACATATGTATATCTCGAGCAGTGAGAATTCTGTTAATGCGTATTTTACTTTGGACATCGCACGGTGCATAAATATCCTCCAGCAGCTTACGTCAGTATCTATAGAACTGCACTGTTTTATGTCCGATGAAAACAAAAATTTGTACGGGGCTGCAAATTGTATTTATTCAAAATGTTTACGTAAAAGTAATTGCGTATATTCATTAAAAAAGTGTGGGTTTTCAAAAATATTTATTCATGAAAAAATTATGAATATTTTATAAGTATTCATATTCAAAGTATGAAAAAAAGTGTACTGAAAAAGAGAGCTTCAATAAGTAACCGTGGCCCCCTTATTGCTATAACCAGTATTTTAATGATTTTAAACGAAAGAAAAAAATTTTATTTATTTTTGTCACCTAAATTGTAATCAGATTTGGGGAAAACTTACAAATTTTGAGAAATATTTTAGAAGGCAATACCTTTTTATTTGAGATGATATATAATTTATTATGTTTATTTGAGATGATATATCTGTATCCTTGATTTGTTGTGAGTGAAGGAATACAATAAAATAGAACGCTGCACACAAGATATTTTGAGTGTCGTTCATTTTCTTCTCCGTATAATAATGTTTACAAGTAAGTCAGGACCAGAGTGAAAGTGAGTGCGAAAACGAAAATATTCATAATTATTTTCGCGAAATATTTATTTCAATGGAAAAATTTTTATTATCCGTTTCTCGTTGAATACAAAAAAATTATATTCATAATCGCATTCACATATATTTAGTATTCATTTAGTCGAATATTTGGTGTATTCACCGTGCACACTAAGCGAGATAAATTTTGCACGATATAATAACGACTTAAGTTTTATAGAAAAGGAGCAGCGAAGCAGTAGTAAATCTTGGCTAGTTGTCAACCACAGGTTTCTTATCCTCTGTACGATTAGGTGGAGTTTGCTTTTGTACATGACTACGTATCTGTTTGGGAACTGTTCCAAAGTTCTGTCTCGCGATTTCAGTTCTTCTGTAAAAGAACTAACCGAAAGAATCGAAAAACATATGTACTTTAAGATCGTTAATCTTTCAGTAAAACTTACGCATGTCCAAACTTACACATATCAATTATCATTTAATAAATAATTATCATTTCTTTCATTTTCAGTTATTTAGATTTATAGCTCTATTTATTGATTCAATTAGAGTGTATGCTAATTGCGGTCGTGCACTTGTTCATTAATTTACTTTATTCGCTTGAATAAAGTATTACTAAATAATAGCATAACAATTGTGGCAAACACAATCAAGTAATTAACGATTGTATTGTTTGCAGTGTTTAGTCACAGGTGCAGTATTATTGGTGGCAACGGGAGGCGGTATACCGATTGGTTACAGCGCAGTTTTGTTACCACAATTATCGGAAGAAAATAGTACCTTGCATGTGGATCGCGATACTGGTTCTTGGATAGGTAAGAGTTCAACAATTTTGTTTTTAATAAAGAGATAGAAGGTAGAATATTTTTAAAGGATTTTTACACAAAATAGCAGATTTTAATTTTGAATATAAAATTTTTATAAATTTTTTTATCTTGTTTCTGAAATAAATTAAGTGATTTATATCATAGAACGCGTTTTACAATCGAAAGATAAAGTTTTGTACACGTAATTTCTATGAGTGAGATTAGAGATCTCACAGTCCTTGCGAGTTCAAGAAGCAGGTTCAAGGTTGCACTATCACGACCCTCGCGCAAATGAAGCGTCGCCGATTGTTGCAAACTGCATACTGTAACTGACCTACATACTGTCTCATTGGGTAATTGGATTTGTCTCTTTACCAATGAGTGTCAAGACCAAGTTCGTGCAGGAAGGATACCGTTTGAAAACCTATGTATGTGAGCTCAATGCCATAATTAAACGATTACATGAAAAACGTTACGACTCTTCATAAGTGAATGAAATCGGTCGGACGACCTTTTTATAATGCAAAAAGCTGTAAAGCTACAGTATTGGCCGGAACATGAATTTTAATAAATTTCCTTATGCATTTTCATTTATCTTGTGTGCATATCGCATATAAAGTGTGCAAAATACATTTACCATCCTATACGTACGGTGTACATGGCAAAAAGCAAGTGTCGGCACATAATGTGATATATTACCGTGTACGGGGTGAAAATATACTTTATAACGTCATAAAACTTGCGATGTTCAGCGTATTATACATTTTACAATTTGCAAATGGCGGCTGTACGACTGCTATCATAAAAGCTTTGCATTTATACGAAGCCACACAAGAATCCTCAATATTGCTTTATGTTGATTTTATAGACAACAATAAAGTACGAAAAAAAGCTACGTATTTAGAGAAGATGGCCAAAAATTAGACTAAAAATTCAGAAGATATAGCCAAAATCAATTAGGAAATAGCGTTTAATGATGAAGCTATGAAAACTATCAAGAGTACATATTTGATGTTGTAAAGTTTTCGATTATTTTAAAACTGGAGACGGAGATATGACACGAAATCCTTTTTCATATCTCTGTCCACAAGATTTCGCATAAAGCGATTAAATGGGACTTAAAGGAGTTATTCTGAAAATGTATGGATATAACGTACGTTGAAAGTTTGCTGACGAACACATGAAATATATTATGAGGTCGAATCGCGAGCTATGAGTTTTTTGTGGGTGATTTTCGTATACGAATAATTTACCCATTACAATTCAGAATTTATTTTGCCATTTATCGCGAATGATTATTGGTAACTGCACGCATCTTTTATAATGCTTGATGGTTCGTTTGATCGATGATTCCTAAAGACTCATTATTCATTCAATCATTGGAGGCGACCATTTAATACTTGCTTCAGTATTCGCGCCATAAGTCACCGCGTTAACACATTAAAATATTTCATTACAGTCTCATGCGTTATTGATGCATCGCTTTCGGGCTTATCGCAAAATTGCATTCTTTGGTGTCTGAAAACCAATTTTAATAGAAAATTGAATGTACAGTACATTGAAGAAATATAATTAAAACTTTATAATAAGAATGATTTAAAACTCCTGTTTATTTACTACTATTATCTCGGATTATAATATCAGAAGTGAGAAAATAACACAATAAAAATTTATACAAAATAAATATGAAAATTTTTTAATGGAAATATATTTCAATAAAACAACAATCAATAGAATTGACCTACAAAATATAATTAAATATAATTTATGTGTCGAAAATTAATTCTCTTTTTGTTCATTATTAATTAATAAATGAAATAAGCTTTATTTTGTTTTTATTATGTAATTCAAATATATGATTATTTACTAATTTTATTATTTATTAATTAACAAAACAAAAGGAGAGTTTTCCTTATATATTTTATAAATCAATTCTATTGATTGTTGTTTTATGGAGACATATTTCCATATTAAAATATTTTGCAAAAAATTTTATTGTGAACTTTCTCGTTTCTGATGTCACAATTTAAGGTAGTAGTAATGAGTAAACAAAAAATCTCAAATTATTCTTATCATAAAGTTCCAATTATTTCTTTTTATGATAAACTGTAATAATAATAGAAATAAATACGATTTAATTTCTTTCAGAAGCAAAAAAATTATATATAAACAGTAAGAATCTTAAGACAATTATAATTTTTGATATGTTTTATAAATCTAATTTATTGTTCGCAAATGTTGTTTTATTGAAAAATATTTCTATTCAAATATAATTCGCAAAAATCTTTTTGTGTACTTTTTCGCTTCATAATCTGATGTAATAATAATAAATGAACAGCAGCTATGATTTGTAAGTCTAAGTGTTACATCTAATAAGGAAAAATAAAAAACAAAATTAAAAATTGAGACATTAATGTGTTAAATTAACAATAAACTGTATAAATTTTATGATGAATTTGTTTCATTTACGTTTCGCTTTTATATTCAGCAACTTTTTTCTTGAGTCGTGAATCTCGTAGCTGTTCTACATTTGTCTGATTAAACTTGGATATAACTGTAAAATTTTTCTTCTGTAACAAAGGTATGTGTAACAAATCCTTTTAATTTCGTTAAAGCGGAAGTAACACGATAAAAAGACAAACTTGATGTACAGCAGGTCACTGTGCGATACTGATTGCATTCCTCGCGAGTGCAATCAGTACCAATGCACGGAGAATGCTGATAGCTTGGGATAGGAAGAAGTGGAATTGCAATTTGCATTAATTATAGCTAGTACTACGAGCATTTCGTAATGACAGTTTTGTAACGATATATCGAATACCAATAATGAGAGATCAATAACAAAATCATCCATCGTATTATTTGAAGTTTTTATTTCCTCGAGTATGAGTTGAAATAGTTATCACTTTGGAGGCTTTCTGTGTATATTACAGTACTCTTCTAATTACAAAATGTAAATTTTTATGTTACGGGCTAACTTTTCTCATTCTCGGCAAGGACGCAAGGAACTTGTATCTCGTCTCAATTCAAGTATGCAGCAATGTACTTATAATCTTATCCCCTTAAGTTACCGAATAATAGCGAAAATAATCTGACTCAACAGCTTTTCCTGTGACGTCGACAGGAATTTTCAGTACGTTTATTTCCTGCGCAGGCATCGTGTATATCGATAATCACGTACGCGATGATAATACGCGATTATGAGCGTGTCGTTGCGAGTTAAACTTTTAACATTTAGAACAAAAGCATCCTACGCCCAGTCCAATAATAGTGTATAGATACATCATACACATACGATCGTATATAGACCGTTAATTGCTCTGTTATGTCCTGCGATGTATAATAACGATTTAACAAAGCTCGTAAGAGTTTTACGATCGGCGCGCAGCTATGTATGCGTCGTTATTTACGCTCATTGATGCATAAATCTACATTTATAATATAATATTATATATATAGAAATTGTGTACCATAAAAAGTTAACAAAATTGGAGTCTAAGCGCGACATATATATATATATATATATATATATAACTTTTTATGGTACACAATTAACTTTTTATGGTACACAATTTCTTATAAACGGATGAGAAAAGTACGTTAAGTTCCTTATCTTTTTATCTACAAAGCAGAAGTCAGGATCATAGAGGAGGGTGTTAGAAGAAAGAATAAGATAGAGTTCCAAGTAGCAAGAGGACGTTCTTTATGACGTTATATTTATGTTAAAGACGTCATTTGATGTCCGCTTGCTACTTGAAATATTTTTTTTTTTATAAAAGACTTTGTGTTTCTTTATAGATCAAATGTAATTATTAAAGCGACCAATTATTTGTTGTGTAGCTGCAGTTCACAGTCTGGCTACTCCTATCGGAGCGCTGTTATCAGGACCGTTGCTCGATGCGATTGGTCGACGAGGTTGCCTTCAGTTGTCGGCAATTCCTTTGTGCATAGGCTGGTTGATTATCGGTTTGTCGAGGAATGTGACTTCTATTTTAGTTGGAAGAGTTATCTGCGGTTTGTCCGTAGGATTCATAGCGGTACCCGCACAGGTGCAAATACTATTTAAATTTTGACTGACATTTGAATGACACAAAATTCAATAAAAGAATTTCCGATTGATTTCGAAGTTAAACATATGAATTAACGTTTAAAAGAATTATATTATGTAGAAAAAATTAATTTATTGACTCAATTTACACATGCTCTTATTTAATTTACTTAACGCACATTTTCTGCATGTTTGGCATGATGAATTTTTTTTAAACGACATTTAACGCACACGTAGTGACATTAAGTGCAATTACCTTTCTCTTGATTGGTTTAACCTTTCTCTAGTCATGAATGAACTTCTACCATTTAGTTCGCTGTTTGACTTTTACTATTTATCTTATCGATCGGTTTCTCTATTTATTTCACTATATTTATCTTTTACTATTAGAAAAAATTTATACTATAGTTAGGGATATATATCGTCTGCTGTTTGCTGTTACTGGAATGCATTTTATTTATTATTCAATTATAGTAAAATCAATCAGAAATTTTTTTAACAGAGAAATCTTGTTTTATTAAATAATAATCAATTAATTTAAATAACTATCAATCTTGGTATAGGCTGCAACGAATAAATCCAAGGATATATGTAAATCAGTCAATACGAGCCAACACAAGTTAGGTGTGTGCGAAATCGTATACTTTATTCTTGAGAAAAATTGACAAACGTTTCAACCCTTTCGATTGGGTCTTCCTCAATGTAAAAATAAAATCGGTGACGTATAAATTTAATATAAAAGATGCGATGCGAAGCAATTTGAAGTATCGTTAACATATATTCATAATAATGCTGTCTGTCATATCTAACAAAATACTCAAATCTAATATTTCAGATTATGTATAATAATGTTAACGATGATATGTGAGACAAGACATGTTAGCACAAAGATGTTCAGAGAGTATGTGTGAACGTCTTTGTGCTAACATGTCTCATCTCACATATCATCGTTAACATTATTATGCATAATTCGAAATATTAGATTTGAGTATTTTGTTAGATATGACAGACAGCATTATTATGAATATATGTTAACGATACTTCTCTCAAATTGCTTCGCATCGCATCTTTTATATTAAATTTATACGTCACCGATTTTATTTTTACACTGAAGAAGACCCAATCGAAATTGTTGAAACGTTTGTCAATTTTTCTCAAGAATAAAGTATACGATTTCACACACGCCTAACCTGTGTTGGCTCGCATTGGCTGATTTACATCTATCTTTAAACTTAAATAAAATATTTTGTTTATGTTTAATTTAAAAAGCTTATTATTTATTTATTAACATTTACGTGTTAACTTTTTTATTGATATTAAAAGATGATGTTTATTTCAAATTATATATTTTGTGATTTGTTTAGGTACTGGTAGGAGAAACAGCATATCCAGGTCTCCGCGGTTTCCTGGTGGTTGGTTCGTTCGGTGCATACTGCGCCGGAATCTTGCTCGTTTATGCTCTCGGCGCTTGTTTTAATTGGGACATGGTGGCCTTCTATGCTATCATACTTCCCATTGCAGCTTTTATTGCTCTTTGTTTGATTCCTGAAAGTCCTGCCTGGCTTATCAGACGGAAAAAAATAGACAAAGCCAAGAAAGCTCTTTTGTGGCTTAGAGGCGGCAATACTGAACAGGTAGGAATTTATAATTCCCTCATTTCAACAGTACAAGAAATTTTTTAGCTAAATTGTGAAACTGATATAACAAAATGTATATATAATTAAAACTGTTTTAATTAATCAGGTGCTTGCGGAGATAGAGCTCCTAGACACAAGCATAAAAGCCGATCTTGCTAGGAAGCCTGTAAATACTTCGTTTACAAAGAGGATCTCCTCTGCAATGTCCACAATTCGTGATCCGGGCGTGTTGAAACCATTGATTATTATCAACGTATTCAATGCGCTTCAATTAAGCAGCGGAACGTACATTATTGTCTTCTATGCCGTTGATATGGTCAAGGACATAGGTGAGAAAGAATTATGTAATATTATTTAGGCGAAACTTTAATTTCCATCTGCGCATAAAAGCTTTGAGTGGAAATATTTAAAGTAAATAAGATAACAGAAAAAAGTATGGAAATTATTATGCCGTTTTTTGTAGGCAATGGCAACGTTGATAGTTATTTGGCGGCCGTGGTGACGGCAATTATCAGGTTTATATTCTCCCTCGTTTCCTGTGTTTTGTTACTTAAAATGGGTAGACGAGCTTTAGGTATCGCTTCAGCACTTGGCACGTCCTTGGCCTCGTTAATTCTAGCGGGATATTTGATTGCCAGAAAGGAGGGATCTTCCGTGGATGTGAGTATTTGTTCCCAATTAGTCTCATTTTTCGGTTTATTCAAGTGTAAATTAAACAAATGATTTCAGGTCTACGTGTTGGCTGTATGTTTGTTGTTTTATGTCGGTGCGAATACCTTGGGTCTACTAATACTTCCTGGCCTGATGATCGGTGAATTGATGCCTCTGAGAGCTCGTGGCATCGGTGGCGGCTGTATCTTTTTTATCTTCAATCTACTTCTGTTCTTTATGACCAAATATTTTCCAATGGTAATACATCGCATTCTAAAATTTAAAACTTTATTATACAGCACTCCTTTTGTACGTGAGATAAAAATTTTAATAAGAATATATTTGTTTATTTGTTTTAAGTACAAACAACAGACTTGGGAAAGTTACTTTATAAAAGTAACTCATTACCATTATCGTTCTTTTTTTAAAGTACCTCGTTATCCTTACTTGATAAAAAAGCATTTTTATCTTTTTGCTACTCGTCATCATTACCATTAAAAAAATTAACAAGTCATTACTTCGTTACTTTTTTATTTTGATAAATTTTTCTTTAGAGTGGCATCCAATTGTCTATGTTGCTAATTAACGAGTTCAATATGAGACTCAAATAAAACATAAGTCATTATGATATCCAAATAATGTCAAAATGACTCCAAAATGATTATTAAAAGTCAAAATAACGATTCATTTTAACGTGATTTTGATATTATAATTTGTTGTTCTGTTTGAGCAATCTACAGTAATTATGATTAATCGCAACTTGGTCTAAAAATTTGCTTATGTATGTTACGTACATATGTATACATGTACAAAGTAACAATAAAAGTAATGATTATATTAAAAGCGTAACTTTTACGAATGGATAACGACATTATATTTCCTTATTTTTAACGTAATGATAATTGCACAATAGTTATTGAAAAAAGTAGTAATTGTAATAACGACAATTAAATAACTTCTTGATCTTGCAAATATATATGCGTAAACAAAATAATGTGAATCTCTGAGAAATATAATATACTATCTATTTGTTTTATTAATAAGAAGTTGGCCCATTATTTGTTTTTAATAACAGGTTCTATCTTTGTTGAAATAGAATCATAGTTAAATGATGTAATAGTTGTTACAGTACAATATTATTTCACTGGTAGAACATTTTCTAGAAGTACATTGCTTAAAAGAAAATTGTAGAAGAAAATCTGTTTCTCACTTTGTTCAAAATTACAAATGATATTTATAATAAATCAAGTGATTGAATTAGTCGGAAAAGATGTTGAAGGTTTGGAGAACAAATAAAGACAATTGAGAAAAATAGAATGAGAAGAAAATTTTCTTTTTCAATATTTATATAAGCAATTGAAAAATATTCTACTAAAAAAATAGACATTCTACTGATATTCAAGCTTTGAGTAACCATTCCAACAAGGATACAATATAAAAGCAAATAATAAGTCAATTTTTTATTGATAAAACAAGTGATAAAATAAATAGAATATTTTAAAAGTGTTTATATTATTTTGTCTATTCTCTATATATATATATATATAACTACATATTTTTTTCTGTTGTTAATATAATATATAATGATACATTAAATATTTTAAAGATAAACAGTCTAGTTGGCACAACGGGAATCTTCACTATCTTCGGCATCTGCTCTTTTTTGGAAGCAATTTTTATTTATCTTGCTCTACCAGAAACGAAGGATCGCACGCTTCAACAAATTGAAGAATACTTTCAAGTAAGAAAATTTAATTGAGAAATGAAACAAATTATTATTAATAGCTACAGTATGATAAATATATAATTGTATATTTACAGCAAAGTAACTTTCTATGGATAACCAGAACAAAGACGAAAAGAGAGAACACAGATGTGCTTACAAAAGCTGAATCTAATTGTTTAATCCCTTTATCTGAGTGTAAATAAGAATAAAACGTAATTAGGATTTATGTATGACTGCGATAATATTTAATATTAGATGTAATTGTATATATTTTTATTATTTTGAGATATTTAAGAATATCGCGTGACGTGCGGGAATATGTGCGGTTAGATATATAAGTTAACAAATTTTATTTAAACTTTATGATTAACATTTGAATAAAACAAAACTTTTGATAAGAGATTTTTTATTCCATTGTAATTATTTAATAAAATAAACGTATTTCTTTAGACAATAAAAAACGACAGATAATATATATACCGATTTATTGTTTTATCATTGACTATATTCGCCTATCTTTTTACACGTTAATTGATAATTTTTTTGATTGATTATTTTTTAATAATTTTGCAAGAGATTAGCAATCACAATACTGTTTTGTATTGAAAGATATAATTGATAATTTTTAATCATCTTTTTGATCACATTATCGCGTAAAAAAATTATAACCGTTTAATGATAATTATATATGCCTTGTAAAAAATGATGAATTTTGTTATTATACATCTTCGTTCTTTTTTAATAAAATATTTTGTAAGCTAAGTATTTATATATACATGCAAAACTTACTATATATTTTGTATTGTAATATGTTATATTATATTTCTATACTCTCTCTTATTTTATATACACATTGTACGTTTTATTATATTGTATTTTATAATTTTATATTGTATATTTTATTATGATATTAAATTATATTCTGTATAAAATAATAAATTAAGAAGTATAAAATGCAAAGAATATCGAATATAATTGGTGGGGATGATAGAAGGCCTTGTAATTTAATCTGTTTTAGTCCGAATTAAATTTTATTTGAATTTCTTTTACGTTTATTTTTACAGATATGATTTTGGGAACAATGTTTATTATAATCTATCGTTATTCGATTATCGTATGTAATACTTTGAACACACGTTGACACTGGAATAAAATTATTATCTTTTCGAATGTCTTTCTCTTTTTGTATATGTTACATATATAGAGATATCTATAATCGCTATATAACGTTTTTTTTATATTTATTAATGTATTTTTTAAATTTATGTTTCAATATATCCTTCTTCGATATATTACTTATAGTTATATTTTAAATATATAGTTGACAGGATTATTAATTTTATAACATTTATATCTCGTAAAAATAAAAAATGAAAATTATTAATGACTTAATAAATTAATAAAACAAAAAAGGAGAACTATAACATTGTCAACTTTACATCCTTTTTCGTTCTCTATAGAATAAATCTCCTTTTTATGGATTCCTAACGTGACAACTGTATCATATTTGGCATAATCTCTATTACTGTGCATGATGTATATCATGAATTGTTTATCTGGATTAAGAAAGATATGTCTTCAAACTACACTGTACCTAGAATGATCACAAAATGAATAACTGATTGACATTACGGACTGCTAAAATTGTGCGATAATGAACTATGACAGTTATCTCCTTTAAGCGTGAGGTTTGCGGAATTTCTCTCCAGCGTATTTCGCGGCTGCTCCAAGTTCTTCCTCGATACGCAAGATCTGATTGTACTTGGCCAAACGTTCCGAACGGCAGGGTGCGCCCGTCTTAATTTGGCCAGTCGAAAGACCAACGACCAAGTCAGCAATAAACGTATCCTCCGTTTCTCCAGAACGATGAGAGACCATAGTACCCCAACCGTTACTCTTGGCAAGATTATGAGCGTTGATGGATTCGGTCACGCTACCGATTTGATTGACTTTTAACAATAAACAGTTGCAAGCTTTCTTCTCAATAGCCGTCTTAATTCTGTAAAGTAACGCATACAATAAACATACAATAAAGTTTAATTTAATTTTTTTTACACGAGCAAGTTTAATTTAAAATGGCAACAGCAGATAAAGCTTTTATTTTATATGTTACCTCTCGGGATTTGTGACGGTAAGATCGTCACCAACAATTTGAATGGGAGTAGCCGCGGTCATAGATGTCCAAGAATCCCAGCCATCCTGGTCAAAGGGATCCTCAATCGATACAATCGGGAATTCTTTGACAAATTCCAAGTACAAATTCTTCAGCGCTTCTGGTTCCAGATATGTGCTTGGATCAGAGTTCTCATTCTTGAAATCCAAGTCATACTTCCCATTTTTATGGAATTCAGAAGCAGCAACGTCCATGCCGATCTTGATCTTTCCTTCATAACCAGCGGTCTACATATTGAGAACAAAATTATTGCAAGATATCGTTTATTATAAAATAACAAATGCATTTGAGTTATAAATCTCTTAGTTTACCTTAATAGCATTCATGATCAAATTAAGAGCTTCCTTGTTTTCCAAAATGTTTGGTGCAAAACCACCCTCGTCACCGACTGCCGTGGCATCGAGGCCGAATTTCTTCTTGATACCTGCCTTCAAGTGGTGGTAGACTTCACTGCCCATTTTCATCGCTTCTGTGAAGTTGGACGCACCAGTAGGCAAGATCATAAACTCTTGCATAGCCAGCTTGTTTCCAGCATGAGAACCTCCGTTAATAACATTGAATGCTGGTACTGGCAAGATTATGTCATTATTACCAGCCAACTCAGCAATATGTCTGTAAGATAAATATGTATATTTATATATTTAAATGTTTTTTATCTTTACAAGAAAAATACGTAGGAAAATAATTTTACTTTATGAAAGAACAGTTTTATCTCGAAACATAAAAGTGCAGATTTTTTAAAAATATATTAAACTTTTATAAAATATTACATAAAAATATTTATTACACACACTAAAGATAATTACTTACAATTACTTTAAAATTATAGCGTTTCGAAAAAATAAAACCTTTTTAAAAGAAAATAAAAAAATAAAAATCTACAAAAAAAGTCCATAGCATACTATATTTTAATTTCTTTATAATTTATATAAAGTCATTTTCTCTTTATATAAAAATAATTAATTTATATGAGCTATATTTACTTATACAAAGGCAAGCCCTTTTTCTGAGCGCCAGCCTTGCAAACTGCTAAAGAGACACCCAAAATTGCATTTGCTCCAAGTTTGGACTTATTTGGTGTGCCATCCAGCTTCAGCATGAAATTATCGATATCCGTTTGCTGTGTAACTTCTAGGTTGGCCTTAAAAATATCAAATTTGTCAAACGTTTTCATGTTTTCAGTGTTAAATATTATGTAATAAATATTCGATATTTGTATAGAAATACCTTCAATAATTCAGGAGCAATGATGGAATTTACGTTTTCTATAGCTTTAAAAACCGACTTTCCATGATATTTTGATTTATCATTATCTCTCAATTCCAAGGCTTCGTGGACACCAGTAGAGGCACCGGATGGTACTGCTGCTCGGAAAAGTCCAAGCTCGGTGACAAGATCGACCTAAAAAAACAAATAATATTAGTAAAAAAATATTCAATAAGACATTACATTTTCAAGATTCAATAAGTTACCTCTACTGTAGGGTTTCCACGGGAATCGTAGATTTGACGGGCTTTAATGCTTTTAATAGGCATTTTGACACAATTGCTTGTTGATGTAAAGAGTCTTGTTGAGATTAAAGAACTACAATATAAAACAACGCAAGAAAATTATGAAACGTATCGATTCTTTAAGAATCTTAAAAGAATGAAAAATCGTTTGTAAAAATCCATGTCTATTTCTCACATTAGAATCTTTGTATTACAAAATTATTGTAATATTATACTATGCTGTTGTCCAAAGCATTTTCGCTAAAGATATAATCTTTTTAATTTACAATTATCTGATAATTTTTGGATAATTGGATCGTAATACGATCAATTGTTTGATGTTACTAACAAATTGTAACAACTTATGATAAAAAGATATAATAAATTCAAGTGAAATTAAATAAGCGATCACAATTTTTAAATAAAGAAAACAATTATTAATCAAGAATAATGCAGCAAAGTGTACCTAAGATATAGGAAGTGACATTAAGTTATAATATAATTAAGAAAACAATTACATAAATTGTGGATCTTTCGGAAATCTAAAAATTAACGTCAAATTATTGACAGTATAAACGCTAAATATCGATAAATCACGGATATTTGTCAAGTCGCATATCGACCTTGTCAAGGTCATTCCCTATTTGTTCAATATCGAAGAAAACCGATGTACAACACAAGGAATGTCTAATTTATATTAAAAATAATTATACGTCAAAAAATCACGACATTAACGAAATCACAATTGTTAACGACCTTATGCTAATGAAGTTCCGATACGAGACGATGAAACCGGCATGTAACACCATTTTCTGAAAGTGTTCAGTCGTGCAAGGAAAGACAAGTACATTTCAAAAAACGCGATTTCAATCCGCAAAATAAACTTTAATTTTTCTGACACGCTAGACGTTGCTCCGAATATGCTCACCTAACGTGACGTGTGACAGTTTGCACGAAACGTTTGACGAGGAATGAGGCTTGACCTAACCGACGACCTCCTCAGTCGGCTCAATTGTGATGCAAGCAGAGAGATATCGATTGCAAGATGTACGCGAGATGTTAGGTTAATGCAGAGAGAAACCTGAGAGAGGATATGCTGGCCCTGTAACCACAAAATGCTGCCGCGCACTACTGCCTTCTGACAATGTCGATGTAAACTATATAGCTCTGAGGGTAAAGCTGCAAACACAATAGACACAGGCAATAGGCACAGGCAACAGGGAATAACGAGCCGTCCAATCAGATCTTTGGGGTATAAGTTTGATATTATATCCCAGAGCTCTGATTGGACGGCTCGTTATTCCCTGTTGCCTATGCCTATTGCCTGTGTCTATCGTGTTTCCAGCTTAATACTTCCACTTTTCTGAGAGTAATACATCCACTTTTCAACTCCAGATGATAAATCGATATTTGGTTCATATAATCGCGCCACATTCACAAATTGTGCATCTGAAATATTCATCTCTGCAATCTTAAGGCCGCAGCACAGACTTTTGCATAACGCATAGGCGAATCAACTAATCAGAATCTTTCCTTTCCTCCCATTCCATGGAAGAGAAGAATTTTGATTGGTTGATTCCCTTTATGCACTAGGCATTATGCGTTATGCAAGAGTCTGTGCTGCGGCTATTACATGCGCATAATGTTTATTTAGCTTAATGGCTGTTCTATAATGTGCTTTTTGTTTCCCGTTTCTTGTTGTTTGTCTCTTGTCTCCTTGATCAAAAAGACAAGAGACAAACAAAGACAAACAGCAAGAAACAGGAAATAAAAAGCACATTGTAGAACAGCCATAAAAGTATTAACATTTAAGATATATTATATTTTTACAAATGTGTTAATATTTATATTTTAAATAAGCTATATACATATGAATTAAGTTGTATTTCAAGCATTTAATTTTTATTAAACACATTTTTATAATTTATTTACTTTATTTGTTATTATTTTCTTATTACAATACTAAAATTTGAAAAGCATATAATGACAAAATTAATCTAAACTTTTTTCGTATAAGTACTTTAAGTATTTAAAATGCAATTATATAAGTTTCGTTGCGACGCAAAAATTAGGTGTTTAATAAAATAAGGAAACAATATATTTTGTTAACAATAACATAAATTAAAAGAATATTCGAGCCGATGAGCCAAGCTAGTTAACTATAATATGCTATAATTTTTATGCAAATTTTTAGCCCGTTTTTACCCAACATAATTACTAGTATGCAAATATATTCCAAAGTCTCTATAATCACTAATCATTAGCAATTATAGTCTTCGAATAGACTTCAAACTTTTCAATCACATATCGTTAAATTAAGATTTAATTTAGCAAAAACGAGCTAGAGCCCCTCCACCACCCCCGCCGATTTTATCGGCAG
>NW_017299961.1:74292-74521 GCF_001594075.2 Trachymyrmex cornetzi
GGGCTACTAATAAATTTAGTAGTCCGTTTTTGCAGGTAAGTATATTTTTAATTTATTTTTTATTTTTATGTTTCTAATTATTTTATTGTATTTTTTGCTAATTATATTGCATTATGATTATACGAAATACAATAAAATAATTAATAATCATATTGCATAACTTTTTTAATATTATCTTTTATTGTAATCCTTTTTACATTCAATAATACAATAATAATTGTTTACAATA
>NW_017299961.1:74718-77377 GCF_001594075.2 Trachymyrmex cornetzi
ATCGTATTTACTATTAATTATTAACTTGCGAGTATATAAAACTTAATGATATTTAAAGTCATTAATATATTTATAACAGAACTTTCATCGCGTTCAAGATAACTATCTCAATAATTTCATTATATCAAAATCCCTCCGCCTTATGGTGTGCTGGTTAGTATCCGATACAAAGAAGAATAATCTTCATATTGGAGAATGAACCCAGATAACATGCATGTTACATAAGATATCTAAAAGACGTCTTTTAGACATAGACACCTAAAAGACATCTTTTAGATATCTTATGCAACATAAATGTTATCTGGGAACTTACTGTATTCCGATTCTACGTCAAATTCACAAGATCCATTTACAAAGAAAAGTTAAGCAATCCGTCAAATACCAGATCTTGTTACAGAAGAGTGTGAATCCCGAATCTTTCGATATACTTACGATAATACTTACGATAATAATAATTTTGGTAGTGTGTCAATTACAATTACCATTTTTATCGCACCTTTAATATAATATTAAAATTCGCGAAAAAATATGTTCTGCCATACATCATTAAAAATCATCTCTTATTAAAAATAAACAGAGACAGAATGATTTCCTTATGGAATAGTGGTTACGAAGGAATATATTTAATAATAATAAAATACATGCGTTATTGTAATTTTTTTATGTATGGGTACAAAGCTTTCTCGGGTACCAACTGTTCGAAATAAGGCGAACCTGATAATAACGGGATTTTAAGGAGCATTTATATTAAAAAATTTATTTTATGACATTTAACAATTCCTTATTTTTCTGTATTTTTCAAAAATTTTAATTATTAATATCCCGCTAATATAAGGGTACCCAATCGACTTATTTCGAATTTTTTGTACCCACACATTTTTAATTAAATTCACGTAATCACGATAACATTGTTAAAAGAATATAAAGTATTTTGGTAAAAATTATGTAAATCGATAAAAATAAATATCCGTTAATATAATCTCATAATATCGGCATGTATTTTATCATAGAAAAATATATATACATATAAATTAATAATTAATAATATTCTGGAACGGCGGGATGTCCAATACCTAAAAATGATTTTAAGATAACAGTTAGAAAATTAAATATACACATTCGTAACCATACTTTTATTAGAGCAATCATTGAAAATTGAGCAAACTATTTGTATAAAATTTAAATTTATTTATTTAATAATTTGAACTTAAACAAATAATAATTATATATCCATATTAATTATAAAACATCAAATTTTTATTGTTATTAAGACAGTATTATCACTAACATTATCATTACTAGTGGGAGAACATTTAATAAAACAAAGAAAGTGATGAAAATTCTATGCTAAAATATATCACTGAATTAATTTCGCAACTTGACTTCAAAATATATGTAGCAATTGTCATTGACTCACTGACAAAATTATTATTTCCAGTAACTACAGACGAAAAAACTCGGGATTAATTCTGATCCTGTACAAAAATCTCAAACGGGACACCAACCTAGACTTTGCAAATGGAACTTTATGAAAAGCGACGAGGAATAACTCTCCATGATGAAAATAATTACGACTTTCGATCGACACAAACTACACATTTACTGGTATACATCTGACGCGAGGGATGAAATCTTTGCATATAATGAATCAATCACTAAGATATACTTGTAATTCTGTAATGTTAAAAATATATATATATATAAATGTCAAAAAGCAAACAAGAAATTAATATTTAACTATTGCCTCAGTCAAAGCTCCAATCTTTACTGACTTATCTAATAAATTTATCTACTAAATACAAAGAAAAATTAACAATTATTCTAAACATCAAATTTTCAATTAAAAGTCACTCAAAATTAATAATAACTTTTTGATATTCAAAATAAAATCCAAATTTAAAAAAAGTTTTAAAATTAAATATTTATCAAACTCGTTAAATCAATAAACAATTTTTGTTATCATATGTTTCGTCGATTTCGTGTAATTTACATCAATAAAGCAACAAAAAATTTGATGTACTACGGCAAGATAAATGCTACATGTATTGAATAGATATATACGGTTATAAACATTCCAATAAATGTATAATTAATTAGTAATTATTGCGCAAATTATAAAAGTAAACATGGCATTTACCTGGACATAGTTTACATAAACTTTATAATATGTACCTGATATTATATTACGTACTATTATACACACATTTATTTATAGCAAAATTAATTATAATATTTACGCGTTACATATTTTTTTTTTTTTTATATACGTACAGAAGTTTATAAGAAATTAAGTTTAATTTCAGGGGAACTGAAAATTCAATGAAATTCAAAATTATACATAATTTGGTTTATTTTTATATTTGATAATTGGAACGAGATGCTGATAATTAAATAAAATTTGAAATTAATGAAAAAATTTTAAATCTTTCCAATTATCAAGTACATATAATGTCTATGTATCCCTACCTACATGATTCATTATACTTATTTTTTATTTTTAAAATAAAATTTAATTACCCGACCGCGAAATTTATTTAAATGTCATTTTATTTGTAATCATTTTTTTTTAATTTAAAATGATTGTATTTATTCCTACCTATCCATACTTCTCCTACCTACCCGTATTTTCATTTATTCGTGCCTATTCGCCTATCTCTAC
>NW_017299961.1:78815-79751 GCF_001594075.2 Trachymyrmex cornetzi
ATCAACGTTTTGATTTCAAAAGTTTCGAATATTATAAAACTTAACATTAAATTTCTTAATACAAACATTACAATATAAATACTTTAATGTAAAAATAAACTGAAAATGACTAAATCGATTATCATCTGATAAAATTGAAGGCCCATATACGTATTTTTAACGATTCGAACGATTCGTTGCTGAATCCCATCTCAAAGCATGCGGAGATGAAAAATTCAGATGAATGATATAAGATCCGAAAGGAATAATTTTCCTTCATGTCAATAAATATATCTCTATTGTATTTTGTATACTATTAGAATCATTTTTTGTTATAATTTATTATTTCAAAATTAAGTATTTTAAGTTAATCAAAACTCTAAACGTGATTTAAAAATAATTATGAGATAAAATTCTTCTATTTCTTGGTAAAATATATATTTTGGATCTTACATCATGTTACTATAACTGGTATAAAATCCAGTTACTACTTATGGATAAGTTATAAAATATCAGGCTAAAGTCAGTGCATTGAAATAAACAATAATAACTAATAACCACAAAATGTCTTTGTATAGAAAAGTGAGATCAATAATTATATGCGTTACATAAAAATTTTCGTTGTTATTTCATCCGTAACATGTATACACATAAGTGTAAAATAATAGAAGAAATTCTTTAAAAAACAGTACACATTATACATATATGTGTATTGTTTTTCTGCACCAATTTGTATAAAACTTAATCTTGAATAAATATTTAGGAATAGGATAGATAGGAAAATTGTTAATAAAACAACATTTGTTTGTTACACTGTAACAAACGCTTTTCCATGTTATGATATTCAGCCGAAAAAAAAATATTTTACATATAATTATATAAAATTATATAAAAATATATATAATTTTATATAATTGTGTATAAATGGACATATTTTATATATAATTGTATATAATT
>NW_017299961.1:82264-120412 GCF_001594075.2 Trachymyrmex cornetzi
TATATCCTCTGGGTACTGAGCCCTCCCACCACGTCAAGGTGTACCCGTGAGAGGGAAAATATCATCTGAAAAATGTAGTATGCGGCTATTATCTATACTACTGTACAATTATTAGTTAACTTTTAGGAGTGAATATAAAAAATACGTCACCATTGCGAAATAAATTCAGAGCGGATAAAAAGACTGAATCTCTTATTACGATGTCTGTAAAATATGATTAGAGTTAATGGGATGAGCTATAGAGATTAATAGAAAAGAGAAATATTTCTTTTATTACCGAAAAATAGTTGTATAGTTACGTTTTTTATGCGCGGATCGTATAACGAAAGGTGCACGAAAATAAAAAATTAATTAAATTATTAATTACATAAGTTATATTAATTGTAAAAGCAGGAATTGCGATATTTGCATGAGAGTATTTATATTAACGTAGCTTTTTTATGATTCGCGTGATACCGTTTGAAGAATAATCGAGTTATACTCAAGCGTGACAAAAATGTTACATTAAACAAAAATAATTGTCGTCCGTAATTATCCCGAAATAGTAATGAATTCTGTTTTTCCATCACGTTTTAATTCCAAATGAATGAAATGTTTATTCCGTGTAATAATATATCACGGATTGATAAAAGAATTGAGATGACAATCATATTATGATTGTCGTCTCAATTCTTTTATGAATAATTAATCATGCGAGCTAGTAATCGTATACTTTTAGTATTCAGTAAAGTACAATGTTTCATATTATTTAGCATTTGTCGCGATTACGTTTCAAAAAGAAATGTGAAGAAGAACGGCACGCGACACGGCTACCTGCTTGTTCGAGCCTCGATAATGGAATGATTGCGCGGTAACTTGGTAAACGTGACGCGCCGCCCGCCGTCCGCCCTTCCGCGACAAAACAATACCGAGAATTGCGCGTCGATCATCTAACTGTCGAAATATTAATTAACGCATATTACAAAATCAGTAAAATAATATAGTCATTACATTTTTAAGATTTTTCGATGAATAGGCTTTATTGCACGATCTTTGCTTTATTTCATGGATTCGTTATGTACAAAACTCATCTATATCTTATATATTTCAAAGTATTACAATAAGCGATTAGTTTGTAACAACTTTCCGTTACACGAAACCCGCGCAATGTACGCAATATTGTTAACAAAAGATTAACGCGTTTTAGTTATTTGTTACTTTTGAATCGTAATTTGGTAATTTAATAAATCTAAATTTAATGCATCGCGTACGCTTTTGATCCGAAAATAGAGAGTGATATGCAAAACCATCGACATGCTATCATTCATGATCATAAAGAGAACAAGTACCGGTCTAAACGTGACAATTTATAATTTCTAAATATATTATTCTCTTACTCTATCATATATTTCGGTCTATTTCGAGCATGTGATAGTATAACTATATGTATACCTTCGACGAACGGCAGTCGCTCGACACGTTCACGGATCACAAATTATGAGCATTGATTAATTCGCGTTCGTAGATATTAATTTAATTTTCATGAATTAATGCGACGCGCGGAGCGTTTCGTACTACGTGTATCGCGCTCCGAGGTCGCCGAGCGAATGCCGAAGTGATGACGTATAGTCAACTACCACCACGCAGAGCGGCACGCTTGATGCTCCCCCACTCCTCGCCGTTTAGATATCCTACTATTGTGTATGAAAAATATTCACGATTTATTCATTTATTCATATTTTACATGATTTTTACAAACGGGTATCGTCTTACATTTTGCGCTTTGCTTTGTGGCATATCTGGCACTAGTTTGATCCTATATATTACTTGCGCGGTTCTTTTTATAAATGTAATTGATAATTATTCGCATGTGTGAGATATTTTTGATATTCTAACGGTACATTATGTCTCAATTTTCATTATACTTTTAAATGATTTATACTTAAACAAAGGTTGATAATGTTCTATACATCCTTTATAAAGATATATGCAAATTTTCTTAATATGTATTGCGAAATAATTTGCGCTCAATATAGCTTTGGTTAAAAGTATTAAATATCTTGTTAATTATTATTTAATTTTCCAGCTAAAAAATTAATTTAGGACACTACCGTTGCTGCAAATTATTCTGTGTTTCAAAAATTTTTTAAACTTAGTTATATAATGTCGATCATACGACTTATTTAAAATAAAAAATTTTAAATAAGTTTCAGTGACTTATTTAAAATATAAAATCATAAGAATCGGTAAAAAAAAACTGATACGACTTATTTAAAATGAAAAATATAAAATAGATTCGGGAAACTTATTTAAAACGCTAATAAGAAATAAGTTAAAAGTGTAGTTATTTAAAATAATAAATACTACTGTAAATAATTTTTATATTTTTAATTTAAAATATATACTTTAAATAACTTTATTCAACCCTTAGTACACATTTTAATTTTGGGTACCCTTACACGGAAAGAATTTTTTCTTAAAGTTTACCTTGAAAATATGATAATCGTAGAACAACATTGTATTTCGAAGAATGTTAATGTAAATCTCTCTCATTCATTAATAAAACAATAAAGTATAAAATAAGTTTAATTAATTTTACTGAAGTGCATGGTAAAAATCTTTAAAATATTATGTTGTACCACACTACTCATATTTTCAGAGTAAATTTTAAAAGAAAATTCTCTCCGTGTACTATATACATGTTGGGTCATTCGTGTTCTGGATTAATTTTTATCATTTTTACAAGCATATAAAAGTTGTTAAACGATTTTTACGTATATTTTGACATCTTTAGAAAGTATTTGTAAAATTGTATATTTATAACAAATTGTATATACTCCTTACGGAAATAAATCAGGTGCTTCTGATGGAAGTAAATCGCGCTGAAATCGCTGAAATAAATCTATCAAATTAATAGAGATTTCAACGATTTCAGTGATTTATCATCAGAAGCACTAAAAAGAAAGGATGTTGTTGTGTAGTTTGCATCCACTTCTTCAGGGGGCAGTAATATGTGGGGGCATTTTACGGTTACAGGAAAATGGCCCTTATGCCCTCTCTCAGGTTTCTCTCTGGTTAATGCAAGCAGAAAGAAGGGAGTTTATCTCTTCATAATGGACGCTGAAAAACCTATTTAAGAAATAGTTTTTTCTCGATATTGCTCCTAGATCGTTGAAAAATTATTTTGCGCTATCGTGCTGCAATTATACAAAAAGTTCGTTTTTAATTACTGAGCATTTTATCATCGAATTTGATATGCTCGCGATCCAATGGTTGAGCGTCTTTTGGATAGTATTCGAAACCAATCGGTTGAAACTACAGATACGAACCAATCACGTTCGATTACAGTTGATTACAGTGTTCAAAAGAATTTGAATAATAGAAACAAATCTTTCCTTATTTTATTTATTTCTATCTTCAGACTTTTTCTTCGTTTACACTGCGTTGTTCTTTATATTTAAAATAAAGTAAATGTGTATCTAAATTTTGGAAAAAAAAAGATGGATCCTCTCGAGAAATTTCATTTAGAATATGACAATTCCACTATATCTCAGTTGGCAACACTACCCACCATCTTTGTCCAAACATTTCAAATGAAATTCAAACATTCTGTTCGTAGAGGTGAAACGTGTCGAACCCAAATTGTGATTCAAGGAATGATGAAGCCGAAAGTAGTACAATTAAAAAATAAACACCTTGTACATTATAAGAAACTGCCATCTAACTTTGGTGCTGTAGAAAAAATTAGACAGAGCCTTGGTCAAGAACAACATGATAAACGCAAGAAACGTCGAACAGACGAATTCGAGAAAAATCGAATTATTGCCTCACTTTGTTCAGTGACAACGCAAAAAGGTACCCCGAGATATTATTATGTAATTGCTCGCATTAAATGTATATCAGCATCTGAGAAAAAATTATTCATTTGATTAAATTAACTTAACAATATATTTATTTCTTACGTTAAAGAATATATGTTCACATTATATTTGATTTAAATATATACATTTTTTATCGAAAGAAATAAAGACGAATTAAATTAATTCAAATGAAGTCAAATGAACAATTTTTGTTTCTTATATAATATATATATTTCGAAAATTTGCGAATTTCGATGTATCTTATAGCAAATTTCGGACGCACTAGTGCATATTAAAATACAATGTTTTAATCTATTATATAAAAGTAAAAATGCAAATATAAAATTACAAAATATCAAATAATAAAATACATTTTACTTAACGACAATCGAATTTGCTATTAATTTCGTGTATCTCGATATTTATTTGCCTGCAAATATTAAGATCCGCTTTGACCGAAAATGACATACTTCGTTTATTTGTATTTATTGCTTTTTAGTCTGTTTCACTTAGTATTGTATACATTATTTATGTTACATTAATTATATCCGAGAAAAAATATTTTATATATAATTATATAAAATTATATAAAAATATATATAATTTCATACGTACATATATAAAATTAAAAATAATGAACATAAATAAGGGACATAAAAATAATGAATCATATCGAAACATAATAAAAACACGAAATTATTTTAAATTCTCATACATATAATTATAATCTATAGAATAATTATAATGTCACAATATAATTTTAATTTATTAATAAGAGCCGTAATTCTTTTTTACAATTAGTTTTTAAGAGTTTCACATTGGACAACATTTTCTTTATCTATTAAAAAGTAAAATGACTTGTCATACATATATTTGTAAAAATTATTTCATTGAATAAAAAATTTCGTCATTTGAAATATTTTATATCTCAGATGAATTTAGAACAAAGCTAACAAATTGGAAAGAGAAGGGAATAAGAGAAAAGAAAGCAAAGGAATCAGATAAAAAGCCTCCATTTGTAGTTGGTATCGTTCGTCATCGAATTTATTCCCCGATATCAACAAACTACATGACATCTGGAAGAAAGAAGAAACCAGTTATTCAAGAGCACAAAAACTCCAATGTTATAAAGAGAATTACAAAAGCTACGGAAAAGCGGCTACAAGCTAAGATGACAAAAGCTGAAATGAAACAAGAACCACCTACAACTGCGACCAGGACAAAGTCTTCTACAAAATCTGATAACGAAATTGAAATCAACAAATCATTTGCTCCTTCTAATTATCAATTTAATCCGCCCGCTGGATTACCAATATTCAGAACATTCTTATGCGAAAAAATACTTACAGAAAGTAACTCCTTAAAGAAAAATAATGTATTCGCATTTGATACTTCAATGGAAGCCGCTCACCAGAAATCAGCTTCTTATAATTTTGATTCTGTAGAATCGATCACGTTGAAGTTATTACCAATTGAACCGGAAACTTCAGATTTCTCGCAAAAAATGCGAACAAATTCGAGATTGAACAACAATGATGAAACTTCACCTTTAGGATTTTCTGCGCGTATGGTAAAGATTAGAATTATTTTGTTTATTTCTTCCGTTATAATGTTTTTTATATTATCAGTTCATTCATGGCGTAACATCCCAAAGTCGAAATAGGGCTCATTGCACCTTTTGTACGTATGTCCATGGTACGCACGCAAGTCGTACACAGACATACGGGACCTACAATTTTTAACGCCGGTTTTGAAAGGCCGGCAAGTTCAAAGGGTTTTCTTGGCAATAGATACTCTTGGTTTGTTAAACCATCAAAGAGGAGCAACGAGTGTTTGAAAATTTTTTGATCTGCCGGGGATCAAATTAAACAGTCGACTCGTGCTTTGTCCATATGTCACACTGCTACGCTCTTATATTATCAGTATTATTTAAATATTTCGGAAAAGATAGATTTTTCGAGCTATTTTCTTTTTTAGTTAATGTAAATTTTTTTATTGTTATACACTTATAAATAATATCAAATGAAATAAACGAGGAAATTTTGAGTTTTACTATTAGCTTTCAGATTTGTCAGGACTATTTAATACAAAATTTACAATAAGAGACGATACAACGAACAATTCTGATGTACCAGTAAAAGAAACGAAATATAGCGTTACATATTTTAAAGGCCTGTTGTATAAAGAAGAAAATAGGCTCCGAAAACTTTGCGAGAAATGGATAAAAATTCAATCGCAAACAGATGATGTAAAGGATATTTATTACCGAATTAATCAAGCAGTAGGACAAACGACTATATTAATTAAACATAAGTTTAAACAATTTTATAATTTAATACTAAATTGCGAGAGTAAAGATAGTGATGTGTTGGTAACTTGTATGGACTTACTTGGATTTTGGGACACGATGTACCTACAAGTAAAGGATTGCGATTTGCGATTTGCAAAATTGGAGGAACTTCGTGCTAAATGTTGGCAAGAGGATCAGTCACTTTATATAAAATCTACTGGAATTAAGAAAAAGACAGTTACTAAAAAGAAAGCTACATCAGTAAATCAAAACTCGCTAAAAAAGATAACAGAAATTCAAGATGATGAGAAAAAATCACAGGAAATGATAAATAGGAATAATAAATGTATTATGTCTTACATTAGTAATAAAAGAGCTGATGTAAATGTTTCTGGAAGAAGGTCTAACGTAGTGCGTAATAAAACATATTCTAAAGTATCTACAAATTATGTATATACATCGACACCATTTCTTGTCAATACGAAATCAAACGTTTCAAATCGACTGAATACCCCACTTATAGCAATGAAAATAAGTCAATCTGTTAAAAAAATTTTCTCAAATAAGATTTTAGAGACAAAATCACTTGGAAGAAGTTCAAGACGTTTGAGTGTTAATAAAATTGTAAAAAGTTCTTGTGGAATTTTGAAAAATAATTTGTCTACACCTTGCGGTACATCGCTATTTCATGTCGTCAGAAATATCAATTTTAATATAACACCAAGTACAGATCGAGTAAAAAAAGGCACAATTCCAATATAAAAGGATCTTGGGACAGAGCTGTTATTTCGGATAGTACTTCTAAAATTAAAAAAATGGAAACTGTAAGTTTTATAATTTAATTTTTATGTTACGTTTGCTCTCTCTCTCTCTCTCTCTCTCTCTCTCTCTCTATCCCTCTTTTTTTCTTTATGCCATTCAATAAATGTTAAAAATTTATTTATTTTGTTTAGACATTCTCAATAGAAAAAAAACACCAATTAATTCTTAAAATATCGACAAGAAGTATATAAATGTTGATGAAAGAACGATAAAAAAATATATTTCCAAGGCGTTCTACTTGATGGTAAACATCTAAATTAAGAGATATTATTATAATATTTTACGTCACATGGGAGAATATTGTACATTACATTTCGGAGTATGAGAACGACATGTTTAAATTAATGTTTTAACCTTATAACTCATTTGTATATTTTGACATTGAAAAAATTGTAAAATTTTATTTAAAACACGTAGACACATACTTATATTTATAACCCTCAACTACAGCTATGAAAATCACACCTAAGTTCTCTAAAGAATCTAAAGCATCCTGTTTGTACAGAATGTATAAATGACGCGATTGATAGAAGAAGGTTCAATATCTTTTTATATACCTATTATATAGAACTTTATAGTAACAGTCATATACCAATTGAACCGTCTAAAATTTTTGTTACGGGTTTAAATGATCTGTTGCTGTACTCGAGGATTGAGAGAGTTATAGTTATATATTTCGAATTGTAATTGTTTATATATTTATTATGTTCATATATTACATTATAAATATATTAGGATACTGTCAAAGAATATGTTTCATTTGAATCGCAATGTTATATAATGGATTTTGTATAAATAAAAAAATAATAATGTATATTTTAAATATACTGAATATGATTATTTCACGGAAGGATCTATCGCGTAGAAGAGAGAGTAAAGGCAATCATTTATTTAATTTCTTTTCCGTGTTTAGATACAGTACACACAAATATATACAGATGTTACTGAGCACATTTACAACGGTTTGTATCGAAATATGTGTGATCGCGCATGCTGCGACCAATATACAATAAGCGAACACGTCGATCTGTCGCGTTCAAGCGAGGTATTGGCCGCGTTGCGCATTAATATTGTATACAAATAAATTAAAGACCTAAATTAATTTATATAAATAAATTACTTAGGTACACGAATGTCACGATAGTTAACGTATTAATTCGCCGTTTTCGCCTCGCAAAACGACGGTAATACTAGTCCGGCAATAAAATATATTATATCGTGGTCCTGATCGTTTTCCGATTGACGTAGAATTAAATAGTTCGACGATCGAATACGCGGCTGTCGTATAAATATCAAGAAATAATTACAATCTACGAATAAATATCACGTTAAATATGTGCATTATCTGCAAAATATCGTCTTTCTTTTTCTTTGCGACCGCGCGAGTGTAATATACGAACACTGGGGAGAATGTACGTATTAATATATAATGATACAGGGCCGAACGTTATACATTTCGGCAGTGTGCCAAATTACGATACATACTCAATCTTTCTGGCACTTAGTTTAAATTATGTGGCTCGCCTTGTTTATGTTTCCTTTCTGTAGAAGTGCGCGTCGCGATGGTCGCATAATTAATTAATTATACCATAGTATACGCAATAAAAAAATTATAATCGTAATCGTCTTGGGAGCAGTTCTTTTTAAACTTTTTATACATAGACTGCAGCTTGAAGGTAGGTACTTGGAGAATTCTCTCGCGTATGTCAATGTGATGGAGAAGGGTTTTATCGCAGCAACAATTGAATTTCCCGATTTCTTCCTTTTGATTCGAGAATAACGAAGAACGGAATGTATTCAATTTCACCGTGCTGCGGAATATGATGGAATATATAATGGAAGACTAGGCGTCTTCGTGAGGCGATTCTGTTCAATATTCATTATAGCTTCACGGTATCTAATACACTTAGCTGGAGTGAACGTGTTGCCTCAAGCTTATCTGATAATGTTTCCACCGTTAAGTGGTTGTAGGAAACTCACACACATACGTACACATCGATAGAAAATAACGTAAAAGTATAGATAAACGTACGTATTATATGCATACGTACACGAGGGATACCAAAATTACCACGTCGTTGCGATTATCTTTTAGCAAGCTGATGTCGTTAAAGCTTCATTCATTCGTTCACAGGGATTCATAAGCTAAAATATTCTTCAACGATATTCACGATACAATTCTTCCGTGTTAGCTTACATACAGGAATGATTTTACAATTTAAATTATAATTATATCTCAATAGAGGGATGTCGTTCGCAATGATAATAATAAAAAATTATACCGTTTGTGTGAGATATTGTCACCGTAGTATACACATCGATCGAACTAAAAATTTTCATTATTAGTTCGCTTATTTATAATCTTATCTGTGATTATAATTATACTCTTTTACACTTTATTTCTATTGGATATACGTATATCGGTTGATAGCTCGATGTGTTCATAAAACTTGGTCAGACTCTTTTATGCCTCTTAACATCACGATATGCTGCCTAGTATTTGTACGACGTATAATTATCTTGTAATTAAGAATAACTCTGAAATAACTGACATCAACATTTACTCATTCATTAGAACTTTAGATATAATTGTATCGTAACGTGCCCGAAACTGTTCGTATTTTCGTTATCCATTGTCCAGCTAACGTATTGTCTATTATCGTTATTATGTAACAAGTGTAATCATGTTTACTGTAATGATAATGATTATCCAAGGATTATCGGGATCGCATCAATCCTCTTATCATTATATCAAATTAATTATAAATTCAATCAGGTCACCTTTCGATAACATTCTTATATATCAAAACATGAAGTATATCAGAAGCTCGGGATCTTAGATTTAGTGATATATTCTTAGTTGTTGATAATAATCTCTTTAAATCATGTAGGTACAGTTTCTGATATAGCGAGCCACATTTGAAATATGAAAAATCACACTGATCAACATCTGGCTCCGATAAGCGCGTGACATGATATTCTTGCGATCTTTTTTTGCCATAAATATATTTACTGAATTATCGTTCGCGTGTAACGAAGAAGATAAAATATAAAATCAATCTAAAAAAGGGATACACACATTTTAGTTTTGAGAATACAACATTGGCACTGTCGTGCACATGATGGTGTTAATCTTGAACGAACATCAGCTCAAAAAATCTTCAATGTTGCGACAGAAAGCTAAGCTAAGTAAGTCCTATGATTAGTCTTCGAGACTCCCACCGGAACGTCTCCTTTGGTGGAGCACGACGACCATGCCTCTTCAGCCAGACTACCGTATCTCTGCACACCTGGGAAAGGGGGTCCGGAACTCTGCGGTGAGTAGTAGCCGCCCTGCAGCTGCTGATAGTAATTGCCACCGGACTGCTGCTGATACGGCTGGTACTGATCCCCGCCTGCCAGGACGTTGCTGTAGCCTGAGTACGAGCCGTACTGAGACGACGAGTACGAGGAAGAGGAGTAACCGCGTTCGCTCAGACTGCGGTAAGGCCCCGAGTGATGGGGCCTACCCTCCTGTCAGACCGGGGTGCTAACCGCGGCTGAGCTTATGTATTCGATGTCGCCGATGCTTTTCACCCGTCGATGCCGCTTACCGCTGCCAGTTGACATCGGCCGCGGTGGAAGCTGCGGCGGTGGTGGCGAGTTGCTGCGAACGCTGCTGCTCATGTACTGGCATTGGCTGACGAGGCTCCCGGTGTCTGAAGACGATGACGGTGATGCCTTCTCGCTTCTAGGCCGGAGACCGAACGCTCTGCTCAGGGATCCCTACGAAAAGATGGGTCTCGATTAGAGGGATTATGACTTGCGAAATCTGATTAAGCGGTGGATCTCGACTTTCCAGAGAGGTCGAAGCTACGAGCAAATGGGCGACCGGGAGATGCCCAAGTGCTAACAGAATCAGTTTAGATAATATGAAAAAGCGAATAAAGTTCTAAAGAAAATTTCTAAAAGACGTCCGAAAAATTGGATCTTTTGTAAACGTTTTTTACTAGTCACTTAAATTTTTGCGTTGCTGAAGAAGTTACTAAGTTGAATAAAAAGAAACCGCGGAGTATGGAAATTTAGATAGCAGCTTAAGCTGTGAAGAAGTTAGTTAGATTTTTTTTCCATATTCGAAAAAATAATACTAACATTTCGATTTGAGTGAACTATTGTTTAATTAATTTAATGTGACAAAACGTTTTACTATTACGTTTCTAATGTAAAAACTTTTACGCGAAAGCGAAATATCGCTATCTAAATTTCGCTACGACACCCGCTGTATCTTTTAGAGTGAAAGGATAAACGAACATGAGACAGAGATTTAGGATTCGCTGGGTAGCAGAGTGATTCTTGCAGAATGATTAAATAAAAGCAGTAGATATAGATAGGAGGAGATGCACGTGCTACGACAAAGAGGAGAGCCCACCGTTTTTGTTTCGTCATTTTGCAGCAGGTGCGTTGGCGGGCTCATCCTGATCGTCGATCTTAATAATTCAAGTGATACGGTCAGCAGGATTAGTGGGAACATGTATGTGAGGGACACTACACGCGGATATATAATGTACGTACTTGAATGTACATATATTAATGACGCATACCTGTGAGCTCCTCCACGACAACTAGCAAAAGGACGAAATAAGGTCGATTAAGAATCCACACGCTGAATTTTCACATTGATATCGTCAATTTATATTTACACAATTGATTATGACGGGCGGCCGTGGATCACCACGGCGCCCATATGCAGTCATAAATAATGGCCCGCTATAAATACGAACGTTTGCTACGTAATTCGAGCTGCATAATGCATAATTTTAATCGCTACTCGCTATAAAGGTGTACCTGAAGACACAGGACACTCTGCTTACATACATGAGGAGGACACGTGTTCAGCTAACGTATATGCTCGTTATATACAGTGTTTACAGTGTGGCATAACGCGTACATCGGTGAACATTTAACGCTGAGAATAGGGTATAATCGTGGGATGTACAATTTCGACAGTTGTATTAAGTAATTAATAACCTCTCGAATATTTTATTAGTTAATTAGTTCTTTCCCGATATCTTCATTTTATTCATTCAATTTATCAGAATATAAGAGTCCGTTCAGACTATCGAACTGAAACTCGAGCCACGAGCATAACTTTCATCGTTTTTGCCGAGCCGCGTAACAAATGTTTACCGAAATACTCGAGTTTCGACTCGAGTTTCGGCTTGATAATTTGGACACACCCTAAGAAAAAACAATTGCGACGTAATTCCTGCAACAGCGATAGATAAATTGCGATTTAATTACTAAAATAATTGAAGTAATCTGCTAAGTTTTTCATTAAAAACTTTATAAAAAGTATAAAATATTCCCGTATAAAGAAATAAAATATTTCTGTAACGTTTTCCACTTCTCGATATATAACAAACTCGGATTTTAAATATTCAATATTTTATGAATAAAAACAGATAAATCTGGTTTTTCACTGCGCAAGTATATATCCTTTTCTCAGCGCGGCAGATTGTCTGGCAATCTGATTGGACTATAAAAGACGGAAACAAGGTGTACAAATAGATGATTAAATATAAGAAAGAGGTGTTTCCGCGATCTGTTTCATTTTCTATAATTATAATATAATACGACTGCAAGGCTTAGGCTCGTACTCCATCAGTCTTTTTCTCTTTTACCTTGCAAACAGTTATTTGACGCTGATTCAATAAATCGATATTCGCGCGTTCAGGTGTCTCGCGCTCGACAGACCGGACACAACGATAATTACTCAATTATTCCAAGGTCTATTGTACAATCAGTTCTTTTGTTCGATTACTTCTTTGCTCGCATTTTCAGATCTGTGCGATCGAGGTCGAGATACAGAGAAATCGTATGGATCTCAGCAAAGCGATGCCTTGAACAGAGTTGATCAATTATTCGCGTTAAGAGGAAATTTATTGTTTATCTGCCGCTTCGCCGAGATCGAGAATTTTCCCGAGCGAGGAAACGTTTACATGAGAAAAACGCTTCGTCGTTCCACAATGCCGATACATTTGCCGATATATACTGATGGTTTCCTATTTTACTTTCCTAGGAAAGAATATGGACACAAGTTTACGATCGATCGAAACGTTAACCGGATTGTTGATCGCAATTAGATACATATATATATATAGATATACAAAATTAACCCTCAATTACAACCATAGGTCATTTGGACTCGAAACGTAAATTTTAGATGTTTGTACAATCTGTACGATTGAAACTATGAAATTCCAAATTATAGAAAAAAAACTTTCTTTATTAATCGTCATAAAGCGGAGTTCAGTACTTACATTCTGTACTTCAAACAAAATACTTTCCTCAACAGCACAAAATTTACAGTAATATTGCCGCAACGTGTAATATTGCTAAAATATTGCAGCAATATTGCTGCAACTTTTGTGCTGTTGGGGTTGCAACTTAGGTGTAGCTTTCATAGTTGAGGGTTAATAATAAATCATTTAAGAGTTTGAGATCGTAATGCATCATATTCAATTTTTCTGAAAAACTTTTTATCAAAATTTATTGGAACAGCGTTAAAAATTAGTCTCGATCAATTGTTTACTCATGTGCCCTTGCGTAAAAACGATTTTACAAAATCTCTTGCAATTCGAGAAAAAAATTAGTTAAATTAATATTAAAAGATTATCTAGGCGTTGATGAACGTATTCTATTGTAATTAATCTTCATAGATTGCTAATTATTGGAGACTTTGCAAAAACGTACTGCGTATTAATTAATCGATCCGCAACGATGAGGTAGCGAATCGATAGGCTTTGTAATAAATATATGTTCTATAATATAGAACAGTATATACAAAGAACTTTAAATAAAGAAACAATGGATATATATATAATAAATACCGAACCTTTTTCAAGTAAAGAAGACTGCAGGTCTGCGACGATCCACAGGATGCAGGGACAATGATTAACATTAGGTTGAGCTCATAGCTCACAGCGTAAAAATTCTGTTATTGATTCTCGTCGCGTGAAACTTCAAGCGGACTATGAAATTTTTTTAGTAAGTAGCCGACTAAAATTTATTTTCATATTTAGCAAACTGTATAATTATAAACTCTTTTCATGTAACAAACTTATATTACTAACTTTAATAAATAGTGTACATTGTAGCATTCTATTTCGTTGTTCGTATTGTTTTATAAAATGCATAGAAAAATATAATATTGAAATTCTATATAATTGATAAAAAATATATTTTTTATTTGACACGTTAAAAAATAATCTGTTGTATATTACTTTTAGTTACTATGTGTGAATTTGCAAGGAACATATATATTATTCTGTTTATTTTTTAAAAATAAAGAGTTAAGAAACTCTAAAGCAATTTTAATCATTATTACCCACAATTTAAAACGGTTTGTTTCTTTTTCGACGAGAATTAATAATATCAGGGGGAAATATTTCGCTGTAGAATGTTATGCGAGCTTTCTTAACTAAGCGATGCCATGCAGTCGTGCCAATAATTAATAAAAATAAAGAGCTAATAGTCGCACAGATGAGATGCATGAAAGTGCGCGTGGAAACGGGAGTAAATGACTGCACAATAAACGGCGATTGCGTTTAAAATGAAATAATGAATTGATCCTGATGAGTTTTTGCATTTTTCAATGAGTTTGCTATGCTATATAATCGATTGTCGGTATGACCTATATTAATTTACCTAATTAACTCGAGAAAGCAATACCGCAGAAAATAATGGATATTTCTTAATGAATTATTAATATATTATTGGCATGAGATAGCTAAATAAATATTAAATAATTTTAATATTTATTTAATTTTGCAACGCAAATTAGATTACATTTTATACCGTTCCCAATTCTTTTCATAAAGACTGAATGAAAGGAAAAAGAAGTTTTATTCATTTATGTAATTCTAATGAGATAAATATTAAGAATATCACATAAATATCATTTCTCTAAATATCAAATTTTCTACAATGCAATGATCATGGTAAAAACAAGCATAAGCTTTAAAAAGCAACTCGCCAAGAGATAAGTCTCTAAGAGACATATCTCGCACTATCCTTATCTCTTTCCAAGCCAAATAAAAACAATTAAATTACAAGAATCACGATTAATTACGATTAAGTCCAATCGCATCACATAATTTAATCTAATATATATTATAATATAATAGTTAAATATATATATATATATATATGTATTTTTATGAAAGAAAAAGCAAACATAGATATGCAAGCTCGATTTGTCGAGCTTTGAAATTTGAGCATACCTAAAAGGCAATGTTTGAAAATGATTACCTCGGTAACGATTAGGCCAAATTAATGATACTCCTCGTTCGAAAGAGTTAAAGGAAGTGCAGAGGCGAGGCGGGGAGCGGCATCGAGTTCCTGGCGCGCTTGTACGCGGACCAGATCCTCGCTGAATCTAAACGGTACGTTACCCTGAGGCTGGATCTGCGTCTGTCGACGGTGCCGGTGTGATTCGCCGTCATGTGAAGGGCCGACAACGAACTCTGGTGATGCTGTAGGTGCAGCGCCCTGCTTCCACGACCGAGACTACCCCCCGCGCTCGCGGTGCTCATCGGACGGCCACTCCCGCCGATGCTGTTCCTCGGGACCACCTCCAGCTGACTTCTACGCACATACGCACACCATCCTTTTCATGCACGCCTTCTTGCGTACACCTTGGCGTCCTTGATCGCCTAATATGCACATACCTCGGACACACACACACGTATTACAGCGAACCACCCTCTGAATATACATCTCTTTTTGCAAAATTTTTATTTAATCCTTATGGAAAATCTTTGTCGAATTTCAGAAAGTACATTTAATAATCAACTGTAATTAACTCGTACTTTTTTTTTATTGTCTATTTATTGTTCTGTGAATTATATTCTTGATTCTAATGATTGCGTTGATAAATATTAGCAGTGGCTCGCTGTAGGTGTCTGATGATAGAACGAGATCTATCTTATAATGAATATCTAGTTACAACATAAATATACATACACAAGCATTTTGTGCACCACCGATATAGAGTAATGTATAATGTTTACTGGACTGTCAATACGCCAAGAATGGTCACCTAGAGTAGAACCAACCGAGACGCATTTCCAGCCACGCTAACCAGTCAACGAGAGTAAACATCGAACAATCAAAGATATATATGTAAATATTAAAGTTGGCAAAATTAGAAAAAGATAAAAGGAATCATAATGCAAATGTGGTGTGATTCCTGGCCAGAGAAACATTCGGGAAGTCACGTCTATAAGACGGCAGGGGGGCGGGGGGAAAAGACAAAAAGATTCTTACATATTCTTAATAAGAAAAGGGTATAATCAGTAATATGATTTATTTAATAATCAGAAATATGTTAAAAATCTTGCTTAAGGTTTGTTTAAATAATGGAAGGCGCTTTCTCCTTTCAAAAAGTCTTTCGGGGGGTGAGAAGGTAGTGCTAGGCGAGGTGTCTGACCAAGGATTACACCACGATCACTAAGATTAACATGTGCTGTACATAGCGCAGTGCAGTGCAGGCGGCAGCTGTGGGCTACGGCTCAGCTATGAGAAACATTACCGGTGGATCCGCGATCGAGTGGACTGCAGACCCAGCGAATCGCGCGCTGCAATTCTGTGCCGAGTACTCCGGCGAAGTACTCCGGCACGTTCCACTGGGTAATCGCGTATGTTTGTATATGTACATTTTATATATATGTCGATTGTAACTGTATATTGTATTTACGTGTGTGTATGCCCGATATATCCAGGTATGGCATGTGTATTAAGACTACGAGTACTTTTTTTGCGACGAGCGCATTCGACAACGATCAATCGCGATTGAAGATCGTCGAGCGAGCGCGCTTTTGCTCTATCTAAAGCTCAATATTAAGGGAGTTCACATTTCAGCTCAATTTCGATTACATGGTGCTTTACTTGATAAAAGCAATTCATTGAGAGGCCATTAGTAATTTTTAGCGCTGCTTGATGTCCACTTAACGTCAATGAGAACTTTTATAGGTACTGTAAAAGTTGAAATGAGTCTGGTCAAGTTAAATTCGCGATTAATTATCCGTGTGTTCCAGGGAAGTATCATAAAATTCAAATAAAAATCGCGCGCGCGTACTCCCTTCATATCGCCTTCATTTCCGAGTCGGTTTCTGAAATATTTACAGCTTCCTCTCGAAATTCCTTAGTAATACGTTTAAATTACGTTCTGTCGGTTACGAAAGCTTTTTGCGGAAGTTCACGGATATGTCTTACACGATATAACTAACTTTACTCGTAGAAATTCTGGAAAAGTAACTGCCTATTGATTAACGGCGACTATACAGTAACAATTTTTTCTCTCTTTTTTTCCCGAGCTAATGCTATTTTACGATGCGAAACGCGAGTATCGATCGCACGCGATAAATAAGCGACGAACACGCAGCTTCGCCAAACGAGGTTTGCCGAAATTTTCTGGCTTCCCGTTTCCGCGCGAAAGTTTCTTGAAAACACTTCTTCTGCCGAGAGAAAGTGAAAAAGCACTCCCGGTTACTTGTCCACGCGCGACATATTCCTGTAAATAAATAATTGACTGATGCTCTTTGATGCTCCAGCGAAAATCTCTACTGCCTCGGTCAAGACTGAGATCGCGATCGAGTGCGATCTATGACGCACGTCCAACGATTTTAACTTTGGCTATTGCACGTGGTTTGGACGCGGAGTGACGTGTCGTTCGTTGCTTTACAACTTGCACCTGCTGCTTCGAGAATACGCCGACTTCGGTCGACATGTGGCACGAATCGATCGGGGGATAAGGAATGAAACGAACTGGCATGATTTCATCCTTCGTTATGTTACATTCCTGCCTTGAAAAGGAATCTCCTAAAAGCGTTTTACACGACGAACATAAAAAACTCAATTCCGTTTTATTTTCTTTCGTCTATCGAGATCGTCGAAGCGATTGATCGAAGAATTGAGCGCTTTCTTATTCTTTTTCTGATCAATGCATGACAAAAGTAACAATGAATGACATTCTAATATGGAAAAAATGTTTTGCTAAAGTATTTAAAAATTTTACTAGATTCAAGAAGTTAGTTAAGTAGTTAGATTCCAAAAGATCTAAATAAATTTTATTGGATTATCGAAAGAATTATGTAAAACGCTCAAGCTGCTAAAATGTTGCAATTACTTATCATGCTTGAATCTCTTACATAATTATGTTGTTAATCCAATAAAATTATTTTTAGATCCGTATTTATTTGAATGTTTAGATATTTCAGCAAAATTGTTCTTTCCGTCAAGGTATGAATTTTTCACATCAAAAAGTTTGACAGTAAGTGATACTCTAATACTGGCTTAACAAGTCCCTTTGATTTCGTAAAGAAGGTACTCTACACTATGACGATATCTTCTACTGCTACTCTATAAGCTTAAAAGGAATGTTCGTTTTACTGCATGACTCGACAAGAGGTATGTGTTTAGAGAGTCTTCTGTGACATACAAAGCGTGGAGAAAGCAAGTTTAATACAAGTTTGAGTGACTTCGAGGATCTCAAAATTGATGATCGAATTCCCGAGGTGCTATAAGAAGATTCCTTCGAGACGAGGAATGTTAGAACGCGGTTTCGCAGATGCCAATTAGTGTTCCGGAGACGTCGTCCTGTCTCGATGACGATGAGAACAACGACGACGTCATGCCGATTAGTGAGCGTTGTCCAGTGTCGCCTCTGGATGACAGTAGACTGAATACCTTGCTGGTAGAACGAGCGCTTCTAATTCGGCGGTCAGATGTCGTCTAATCATGTGCTTCGCCGGGGGTATACCCAAGGCGGTGGCCATAGTATCACCGGTGAATGACGGTTCCAATACAACCAGAGCACCGTGTACACCGGAATCTGTGGAAGAGTTTTTGTGCTTGTTATAGATAGATGATACTGACAGTTTGTACGAACAGAGTTTAAAAGTAAAAGGTCAGTTTTTTTTAGTTTCCATACTCTGTGTATTTTTATTTCGAAAAGAGAGATGTGCTATGCTGCAATCACGATATTTGTTAAAAAAACTTGATAAAAACAAAAGCAATATGTATATAAAGAAAATATTTTTACGTTTCTATAGCAAATTTATATATTAAAATTTTGTAAACTGTAATCAATTATTATATATAATATATGACAATATAGATTATAGTTTGCAAAATTTTTTATTTTAAAGATAATAATTGATTTCGCCGAAATACAATTCACCTTTCAAATTCTCGGCATATTCCGTGAGATCGATATTCCTCGCCCACCGAATGAACCTTTGATTCGTCCAGACCAAAGGATCTGTGTCGACCTGTTCACATTGATGTCTCCTGACAGCGAGAGCCTAGCACAAAAGCATGACGTCATCTCTTTGATGGTATTATTCAACCGCAATTATACATCGTTCAATTAATCATAAAGAACTGATTAATCACCCTTTATTTTTACAGGTTTCTGATGAATTCAGCAAAATCTTATAACATTGTAATATTTCGGTCGACAAAAATTCACTTACCTGTCGATCGTAGTTTAGCATCCGTAGCAAGTGAATACCATGAACAATGCTAGCCTGATGAAACTTCCTCGTGACTCCGAGCAGTTTCTCAAGCTCCTTCTTGCTCAGCTGGTCCAGCATACGTGCGTCCACCATATTGGTAGCAAAACTCTCTGAATACTGGGCCAAGCCGAGATCTGGCAACCATTCGGAGCTCACCCAAGTATGACCTAACTGGGCGATACATGGATATCGTACGTGACTTGGGTGGCGATGTTCCTCGATGGCTAAACGCAGCTTTTTTCGGTGAAGTGGATGAGTTACGCCTAAACCGGCCTCCAGTTCAGCGTCATTTAATTCAAGTAGAACCTAAAATTAGTATCGCAATAATAAAAATTTAACTGATCGACTAGTATTTTAATCAGAAACGATTCTGTAAATTGTTACTAAAATATAAAAATTAAAAGGAAGACTTCGCATACTATTACAAAACTAATTGACAGTGCATTATTATATCGATGATTCTTTCAGACTATTGTCCGGGTATTAAAAATTATGATTTTACAACATTGATAGTTTGTATTTATATTTCGACAATTAATTGTAAAACTAGTATTTTAATATTAGGTGTACAACTTTGCTTCCGCCGTTTTCCTATAGATGGCTTTAGCGATAAGTGGTGGTCGAAATAAATAGATCATAGATGTCATACAATAAACTTGGGCATCTGTCAACATAACCCCATAGAAACATTAGTCGATTTGTGTCTGCATCATAAAGTTATTCTCGATTGAAAATGTCAGTTTACGAGCCAAATTCTCGTCATTTGTGGGAGGTTTTAATTTTCTGCTTCAATATGAAAAAATCTGCGGCTGAGGCTCATCGAATGTTCTCAAATACTTATAGTGAGGCCGCTATTAGTGAAACAACGTGTCGTGAGTGGTTTCAACGCTTCAAGAACGGTGATTTTGACGTCGAAGACCGGCATAGCGGTGGAAGAGAGAAGATTTTCGAAGATGCAGAATTGGAGGCATTACTTGATCAAGACTCGTGTTAAAATCAAGAAGAATTGGCACGATCATTGGAAGTGACTCAACAAGCCATTTCAAAACGCTTCAAAGCCATGGGAATGATTCAGAAGCAAGGAAATTGGGTGCCGTACGAGTTGAAGCCGAGCGATGTTGAACGACGTTTGTTTGCTTATGAACAGCTGCTTGAAAGGCAAAGACGGAAGGGATTTTTGCATCGCATTGTGACTGGGGACGAAAAATGGGTTCATTACGATAACCCCAAGCGCAGAAAATCATGGGGAGTTCCCGGCCATGCTTCCACGTCGACGGCCAAACCGAATATTCACAGCTCCAAGGTCATGCTTTGTATTTGGTGAGACCAGCTCGGCGTAGTGTATTATGAGCTGTTAAAACCGACTGAAACAATTACAGGCGATCGGTATTGAACGCAATTAGTGCGTTTGAACCGAGCATTGAAAGACAAACGGCCGCAATACAACGAGGGACACGATAAAGTGATTTTGCAACATGACAATGCTCGACCCCATGTTGCGAAAGTGGTCAAGACATACTTGGAAACGTTGAAATGGGAAGTCCTACCCCACCCGCCGTATTCTCTAGACGTTGCTCCCTCTGACTATCACTTGTTTCGATCAATGGCACACGGCCTGACTGACCAGCACTTCCGGTCTTATGAAGAAGTACAAAATTGGATCGATTCGTGGATCGCTTCGAAAGATGACCAGTTTTTTCGACGCGGGATTCGTACGCTGCCCGAAAGATGGGAGAAAGTAGTGGCCAGCGATGGACAATACTTTGAATCATAAATGTATAACCAGTTTTTTACAATAAAATCTCGAATTTCGGAAAAAAAACGGCGGAAGCAAAGGTGTACACCTAATAATTTGAAGAATAATCTAGAAAAATATGGCATTCTAAAAAAAATATGGCTTCTAATTAGTTTCTGGATTAAGATCAGTCATAATTAAATCAAATATAATAATAAAAAAATTTCTACGATCATATCAATAGGTTAAACTAGCTTAAAGCTCGCTAATGAAAGCAGGTGATAAATCCTTTACCTTGCCCGATTTGACATTCTCAGCACATCGTGGACCATACTGTGGCATCCCGAGAGCCACCTCTAACCAGGCTAAAACGGTCGGGGCTCGCCATCGCTCCATGGGCACAGAGGCTGCTTCTCGCAGTAAACGAAGTTTCTCGGCGTAACCCTCCTCGGTGAGCGGTGACCACGATCGATATGGATCAAAGCCATCTGAGCCCTCGTTACCACCGCTGCCACCGCTGGAACTGTTTGCTGTCTTCCGATGTCGCGAACGGGCGAATACTCTGCCAAAAGAGAAAACACCGATCCATTCGCATTGATGCATGATATTTGACCGCAGAAATACATTTTTATCTTTTTTTATTTGTACGTTCTATTATTGATAGTATAATTAAAATATTGATATTAAATTTACATGGAAAGAACGATTTTGTTAAAATATGTAAAACTTTAGCTAAATACAGATGGTCTGAAAATAATTTTGTTAATCATTATTTTGATGATCCAATAAAATTATTGTCATATCTATATATCTATCTAAATCTTTTAGATCTCAGACTACAACAAAATCATTCTTTTCGTAAAATGAGAAATTAGATTTCTCAATTAGTGATAAACCTAAATCTGTGTATTGTCTCATATTCGATGTGATAATAGAGGAGAGATTATAAGATCTCTATGCAATATTCTACAGCTAAACAGCCATTCGACACCAACTATTATTTAGGATAAAAGCACATCATGGATATAAGTCTCATCGGCATCGGCTGTAATATCCAAGTGAATACGATAGAAAAGTCGATACGCTTTTTTTTATATAGAAAAAAAGGATCATCTTACTTAGGAAGACTATTACTTTACATGATAGTCTCTTTTACAAGTTTATTTCTACACGGCGCGAAGATTCGCATCACTTCTACTCGGTAACCATTGTCGTAAAGTTGCAATTTCCCTTCTATCGTGTTATGAACTCATTTCGCTCGTTTGTACATTGTTACGACGTAAGACTTGCGTGGTAATCACACACTTCGCTGAAGTAATACTAAGAGTCATCACAAAGTACAAAAATGTCGATGGATAGGGGAGTACACCGGTGTTATACTTACGTGCAAGCGTGTAAGATTGTAAAATCAATACGAACAAGCCGTGCACTTTATAAGACCATTCAATAGCATTCAGTGCGAATGAATTGCATAAACCGTACGGTTCATGAAGTGGTTCTTGTCTTTCCAATGCTTTTTATTTATGACAAAGCTATATTATTTGTGACCGCTCGTATTATATTATATATATTACGCATAAATTATTTGCCGCGACAAAATTCATGTATAAAGTGTATCATTCATTGCCGTGGTGGTAATTGCCAATAAATGTTTGTGCAAGAGGCTAAATACTTCACTCAATTAATGTGTAATTGATGTTACCGGGGACAATGTGCAGAGGAGAACAAAAATAATTGCATAAGAAATAATTGTCTCTTCGAAACTGAATTTATGGTGAACAATTTGCGATTCGTATTATGCAATAAAACGTTGAACGTTTCTGTAACGGGACGAGCTCCTTACCTTGAAATGGATCCCCATGTGCCGCCGCGAGTGGCGGACGATCGCGAATGCGCGGCAGGTGCAACGACAGGTGGTGGCTGCTTGTTCCTCCTCGGTTCGGATTCCAGCGGGCTGGATAGCTGCTCGACCGATCGCGATAGCGAGGAATTGTCCATAGACCTTGAAAATGCGTTCAGCGGCGACAGTGTGGGGCTGCAGTCCTTTGGTGTAGTCGCAGCTGTAAATGGAAGAACGTGCGTGTCGGTGTACCGTCGATTTCCGTAACGCTCTCGAGCAACTCGATACGAGAATAGGAAGAGCGATAGAAATAATTTGAAATGTAATGAAATATGAGATTGCGCAAAGGATGTAAGCCCGACGTGTTAAGTGGAAAACCGTCGATAAACAATGAGTTATTCAACGATTGCATGTCACGCAAATATTACTCAGGCACGAAAAAATATTTTTTTCATGTTAAAACAAACATATGACAAAGAAAGAACGTGAATGATAATTTGTTAATAATTGGACACGGCAGGATGTCACGGCAAGTTAAATCGAGCCATCGACAAGTTATTAATTATTCATTCACGTTTCTTCGGATGCCGCTATTTTTTTTATACTGCACATGAAAATCGCGTTTCATGTGTGACTTTTTCGTCAAGCGTTATCCTGTTCCATAACACAGCGAATGATAATCGATGCAAGTCACATAAAGAACACACAGCGCGTCGTGCAGCGATCCTGCTCGCGTGCAAAAAGTCCTTTTCGTGGGCATAGCTCGTTCTTGTCATCTCCATCAGGTTTACGGTATGTACATGCGCATGCATTCAGGCTATACAGCAGGCAGGACTTGTATCGAAGATATCCTTGGGGGTCCTCGGCATCAGTTAGGCTTTCGCGCACCGAGAAAAACGATGATTTATTCGGTGAGCGCTCTCGATCCCTTTCGGACCACCATATTAAGACGCATGTTCACACACACATACACACACACATACACGTGTGCGCGCACACGCATACGCACACACCAAGAGATAAATGACTACAGAGTGACCAGAATACGATAGCGACCGTGCCGTTCGTTTTTTCGGATTATCGTGACTTTAAAGAGCTTTAGAGATCCGCAAAGAAGAAACATCAATGGATTCTCGGCTATTTTACAAATATTTTAAGGCGACTCGTAATTATCTGTTAAAAATATAAGTTAAAAAATTATTATGATTGCAATCTTATGTATTTCGACGCGTTCGCGATCGGCCACTGGTCCAGCCACCCTTCGCTGATGAAAGAAAATCGATATTGGTCAGAGGAAAAGAGAAAAAGTCGCATACATTGAGAAGCAGCAGAGGCGCTTCGGATTACGACAGGACAAGGGTGGCAGGAGAGAGCGCTGAGTGATAAGGGAAGTGACGACGATCAGTGATTTATGTTCTTGGACACTTACATTGGTATATGTGGGGTGGTGCTACGGAGGATACCACGGAGATGCTGTCCATGTCGAGACCGCTGCCCTCGACCGTAATTGTCGGCGTGCCTGCGCGGAAATATATATAAAGGACATCAATTTTACAGTAAAGGGAGGAAGTGCGGGTAGAGGTATGCCTCGGTGGGCCCGTCACATTGTGCTGGAGCTGTCAAGAACGAGCTTCCCTCGAGGTCGCCGCTATTGACGAGCTTGTGTTCTTTATGTCGCGGCGCCTTTATAACGACGACAAAGATAATGCCCACTGTTCGCCATCGAAAGTGGAACGCGGAGAGGCAAACACGTCGCGATGTTAGAAAGTGGCAAAGTAACTTGACGCTTGACTTTTTGCATGGCATAATGGACGCGGCCATTAGCGAAAATTTCTAATAGAGAAAGTTTTAATTGATAACTTTAACGCTCGGGATAATGTTTGACTGGCTAATTGACTTTTAATTCGCCATTATTATCATAGTTGTGTGACAAATTCGAAAGGGCTTATTGTCGGTTTATGTAAGATTACTGTGTGGTTCATAAATTAATTCCTCATTAACTATACCGTACCTGATTTAATCAATAATATTCATGAATTAATTAATGATAATTATATGTACATGTAAATATGTTGTCGTAATTACATTATCAAAATCCTTTCGTTAAAAGCAGTTTCTCTCGTTAAGAACGTTAAAAGGTAGGATGGTAATATCCTGAGTAAATGTTTAACTTGTTAATGTAACTTAGCAAGAGTTCAGATAATTCTGAAATTCGAACGTTCCTGCGCATCCTAAAGTGCATCTTTCGCGCTGAAAATCATGCACGCGCATCAAATCCCAAACCGTCTGCGGTGACCGCGAATGTTTGCTGGAAACCCAATCGATCAAACCGTTTTGATGCAACGGCACGGCGATTGGCTGAATAATACATGAAGGAAGCGTGTGCTCGATTAGACCTCTACCACCTACGTCCGATTAACATTCGCGACTGACGGATGCCGGTTCAACTATTTTTCAAACTGGTACTTAGCCGGATGTGCACTGGCAATCCCTTCTGACTAGACGATTAATCTTGGGGCTCGTTGCAACTAAACGTCGGAGTCATTATCTCCTGAGCGGGTGTCACTCCGATTGTGATTAATAGTAACTTCAGATAAACCAACGCTCCTCAAAAATGTTCCTTCGTCGTCATACTGTTAATGACGAATTCTGCTATAGAATCAGTGTTAAACCAGAAACACATTAGAAAACGTAAGGCAGTAAGACGTAAACAGTAAGCGAATCGGCCAATCAGAATAGAGAACAATTTTACGTTCTCTACTGTGATTGGGTGATTCGTTTAGTGCTTAAGTCTTATGACTTAATGTTTTCTTATGTGTTTCTAACTTTACTGTTTTTGTCATGATACTTTTATAGTGAAACAAGCGTCATATTCATTAATTAGAATTGAGAAAATTGTATAAATTCATAAATGCATAAATGTTTTAATTCATAGATATAAGACGAAATCTATATTTAAGATTAAAAATACAATAACTTGAGTTTATGATATTGACTGTTATATACATTGACGCCACATTAATTTTCATTTTAATTCAGCAAAATCAGTTTACACGTTACACAATTTGATATACTTAAAAGATTTTATATAGAAACGTGTAAAGAGACGCTTGTGAAAAGATTAGCTAAAGCAACCTTATATCACCGCAAAAGAGAAAGAGGATTTGGCACGAAGCAAAATCCTCTTTACGAGATACATTTTCTTTGTACCTTTCTTCATTTTTTGCACTTTCCCGTACAATTCTTTTCTTCTCTCTTTTCCCCATTGTCGGAGGATATTTTATACCTCACAGTATAATTTCGTGGATATTGCGCTCGGTGTAACTAAAAAAAGAACAGGTCTAATCGCTACCAAAGTGATTCTCACCATCCGTCGTAGAATCCGAGAGATTTCCGCCGACGCTGGTTGCACCACCACTCTCACGATCGCTGGACCCGCGGACGCCGCTGTCTGCACTGCAGCTGCCGCGATCGCCGGCCTGGCCGCCGGAGGATCCTCCTGCACCCGGTCCACCACCCACGTTACCTACGGACATGCCGAGCTCGGTGCCCAAGGGTGGCTGGGAATTCACATGAGGAATAATGCCGCAGCTACCACCACCGCCACCGCCGCCGCCGCTGCTGCTGCCGGCTCCAGGCGTCGCAGCACCGTTCACGCTGCCTCGCGGAAATGATACCAGGGACTCCTGATCGCTCAGACAAATTCCACCGCCACCACCGCCGCGTTCTGTCAGCTGACGTTGCAGCTGCAACGATACAGAGGTATACTTTGAGACGTTGGCCGTTATAACGGTCTGCATTAACAAAAAATCTGGAAATATCGCTGAGCAAAGAAAATTGCTGCAGAATTCATATTTTGGCTATAGATATCGATATACCAAAGAGTTATCTTGATTCTATTGAAATATAGGTATAATTGATATAAAAGCTTAGAATTGTTAGAAATATTTTTTAAATTGTTATAAAATAATTATTTATTTTGTGTTTTTGATCTTAATTAATTATCTAATTATATATTGAAATAAATTCTTTATGTACATTATGTTTTTAGAAAAACAGTTCTTCACGATTCATGCAAAAATATAAGAAGTATACACGGGAAGGACAATTTTGTTGAAGAGTATCTAAAAATTTAACTATAGATCTGAAAATAATTTTGTTTGGACCATTAAAACAATTATATAAAAAGCTTAAAATGGCTGCTAGAATGTTAAAAATGCTACTTTTTGTAGCATTTTTTTTCGTCTAAAAATTACATATTTACTACGTCAGTTAAAACGTTTCAATTTAGAATTTTATAAAAATATTCTACTGAAAAATTGCAATTCTTTTTACATACCATTTTTCTATTAACGCGGCTTTTAAGTCGCGAAAAATAAATTTTTCTCTTTATAATTTTTAATTCGTAATTATATATATGAAGCGATTCCATTTTGCTACATTTCTTGGAAATTACTGAAACAAACTCCGTCGATTTTAAACTCGTTTAGATACAGAATAACACGTAGTATGTGTTCGACAAGGGACTCACTTCTTTTATGGTCGCGTGTGCGTGCGAAAGGGCTGCTTCTTTGTCGGCCAAACTAGCCGCGAGGCTGAGACTTCGATCGGCCTCGTCTCTCGCTGCCCTTAGAAGACTCCAGCGTTCCCTCTCCCTTTCCCGTTCGCGTTCCTCCGAAGGCATGCCGGCTCCTTGCTGCTGAAGACGTCCCAGGGTCGCCTCGTTCTCCCGCATCCGCTGCAATCAACGGTCAAAAGGACCATGTCCGGGCAGTAACTCCGCCCCCAAAACCTTCACCATCTACCGTAGTAGCATGCACGTGATTCGAAAATTGCGAGGAGCATAGCGATCAAGCAAATTGTTTTCCTCTTCTTTTTACTGAGAATTCGACTTACGTTTTGTGAAAATTGGAAGAGAGACTGAATTGAATTTATAGAGACAAATACAGTTAAAACATAGATCATGACACGTTGCAGAAGTTATGCAGAAATTATGCACTAAAAGAAATGTTCTGATTAAACCAATAAAAGAATTCAATAAGAATAGCATTTTAGTAAAGACAAACAGAATTTTTGGTTACGATAATGTTCTTGTTAGGCTTTCTGTTGCTTTAATTATAACATATTTTTCAGTATACATTTTACTTGATTACTATGAGTTACGCATTGGAGAAAGCAAAGTACATGAATGACGCAACATACTTGCGATTAAAGTGGCGAAACACGATTTAATATTTTAATATACATCTCTCGTGAGAGAAATTTTTTGTGGTACAAAAAAACAAAAAATAAATATGCTGGAAAAAATTTATTCCTGTTGCAGAAATATAATAGTTTCAAATGTTTCGATATTATGTAACAATATCAATCAACCTTGTAAAATTAACATTGCAAAATTCGTTTGCGGAATATGAAATGAGTTAATAATTAATTGGAATCTGACAGAGAGAGATTACGCGCGGAAGCACGAAATAATGATCGATATTTTACGATATTCGAAATAACTAACCGCACCGGTAAGCGATGATTTTGTCAAACAGTTAACGAACTAATAATGGCGATGAGAGCAAATAGCCGCTGGGAATTAAATCGAAGGACATTTGATTGATATTTATGAAAATGTTAAATGATGCTCGCGAAACTGTTTCGTGCAGCGCGAATTATCTCGAGAGTATCGCCTGGATTGGAAAACGGGCGAAAGGACATTCGAGATACAACTTGAATCTTGAAATGCGTGACATGGACTTGTATGATTGATATTCTCTATCAAAAATTTCATGTCATGTTACAAGCATAATTAATACTCAGCGAATGCAACATATCGTATAATTGAATGAAATTATCACTAAAAACGTATAAAATAATTATTAATTTTCAATGAGAGAGATAAAATCAATACTTATTATAAAATCATCTTGAACAACAGAGTAATATTAATTTTCTGTTACTGACGTCGTATTTTGAGGTAAAACTATAAATAATGCCGTTCCTTTATTTAAAAAGTGACATAACTAAAAAAATATAATCTTTTTAGTTATTATCATGAATAAGTTGGTAAAGTTTACTCTATCAATCATCAAAACTAACTTAATTTCACCATATATTTGTCTGCCAACTAGCATTTGTGTCGTTTTTAAGATTTTCAAAGAGATCATAATTTTATAAGCAAAAAGAACAATCTTTTATAGCGAACATTTAGAGTTAAGACAATTTGGTAATCGAATTTTGAAAGAGAAATTGTTTTATTTTGAATTTAGTTATTTTATCAAGATAAATATAAACTGTTATACTTTTATGTTGAAACTTTCTCAATTTTTTAAATCTTAACGTAAGATTTTGAAATATGACACATTCAATATAATTAAAGTTCAGTAAAGAACGCTCAGGTAACTGCTTAGTTCCGACAAGACATTTTTGCGAAGGGATAACTCAATCTCTTGCCCGCGAAGGGCGCTATTATATTTTAACGCGCGAACAGACATGACGTTTACCATCGACTATTAGCCACTCCGTCGGCGATATCGGCTACAGCAAAGTTAATCCACTTATCTCTACCTCGAGCTCAAGTAACTCTGTCGTACGTATAACAGGTGTTGCAGCAAGGTTTATCGGCTAAACTTTGTGGCAATACGGTTACTACAGACGTTGCGGATCATCCGAGCGTTCATTGTTGATACATCGTGGTTACATCCTCAAAAATTATTGCCCCAAATGAATTCGGAACACAAAATTCTTCGTTATATAATTGCGATGTTAAAATGACTCATCACGCGTGAAAGACACACCAGAAATCCAATTGTAATGCTTTACTCTCCTATATTATGTGTATATTATATTTAAAAAATATTGGTTAAAAAAAATAGAGATTAGCTCCACAAAGTGTGTATCACTAATTAATAATTTTAAGAGATAAAACGAGCACTTCGTAAGCTCTGTAGGAATTAAGAGGAATTTGAGGCAATAATTTTTTTATTACTAAGCTTTGTGTATACGTTCATTATGTACCTCTATTATAACTTTAGCAGGATCGCTGCGTTCATAAACATTCATAAAGCATTCGAGTAAATTAAATTCCTTGGAAGCGGACTACTGTATATAAATGTACGGATAATGTCTACAATTTCCCATGGCAGCGAGATGCAAGAGAAAAACCTAAGCAGTTTGGAAGCTTCGGCAAAGGGGAAGGCAGGGACGGGGAAGGGGATAATTCCATCAACGTTTCATAAGCGCATTGCCAGGCTATGACGTTGGATGATAAGCAGAGAAGGGCCGGGAAACACATCAAGGCTCGCAAAATCGAACAAAAGCGGGCGGACTGAAAGAGATAGTACGTGAACACGTAAATGGGCACAAACATGTCTATCAGCCTTATAGAAATCGAATACTGCTCAATTGAATACTAGTTAATTTATTACTGAAAGACAGTTATTAATTACTTATTTAAAGTACTAAAAGTACTGAACAGCACTGCTTTCAATACTTAAAACAGAAGTAATTAATTACTTCAGTATTGGCTGGTATAAAATTTCTGTAAGGGCTTCTAAATTGAATGATAGATATCGAGACATTGTAAAACTTGAGAGGAAAATAAAAACAATCCCTTTATTTGAAAATATAAATTAATCGTCCTTTTCATCGTTATAGAAAGAATTTGGAACACAAAAATTAAAAATTAAATAGTAGAATTGAATTAAAAAAATTTGTCACGAATTATCGTGAACTCCAGAAATTATTGTGAATTATCAAGATATTATATTTTAGCATTTTTCTTCTACTCATTTATGTGTACAGTCGCAGTCTGAGGAAGAGAAAATTGAAGATAATGCAAGATAGAAAATCATAAGACCGTGTACTGAACGTAGTAATATGTTGGCACTTGCCAAGAGATGAAATGGATTATGCAGAAGGAGAAAGAGATGGACGACTGTAGAAAGAAGAAAGAAAAATAAAAGTGAAGAAAAATTGATGACGCGCTTTATGGAGTAGGGAAAACCGCCGTAAAACGCATGTATTCTTTCGGAATGATAAAGGCAACACAAGAAGAAATCTTACGACGATGCATGTACCATTGCTGTCGGTGACACTTAGGTTAATATTTTTATCAGGAACTTTCCTCAGAGAAACGATACCATTTCTCAAATAAATGAGTAGCAAAATTTCAACTTTCGAGAGATCCAAACCAAGTAGGAGTGCAACAAACGGAAGATCATTCCTTACTCTTAGTAAAACAAAAGCTGTTTGTAGCGATTATATTTCTTAGAAATTCATGTAACTCGTAGAAAAGCAATGAAAAAATTTAAGTATGTGTCACAGCTCAAAGTATTACCAAAAATAGAAAAATTTTATAAATTGTCTATAGACATATTAATATAATTGAGTATCTGTATAGAATTTGAACAAAATTTTTTTATTCGTTTATAACTTATTGAATTTTTTCGTTTGCTTTGATTCTTATGTAAAATCGCGTTTTGTAGTACGATGAGAAAGTAAGATTACAAATTAAATCAAATTTGTATGAATAAAATTCTAATAAATATTCGTGTGAAAGTTTACTTAGACCCACTTACTCGTTAAAAAATTTTATTTTTTTAACTAAAACTTTATTTATTTAAAACTGCAGCTAAATATCGTGCTGCATGAGCCATTAAATGCCAAATAATTTGTTGTTTTGTTTTTTACTGTTGGTTTCAGGGCGTATTTATACAATAAAATTTTTTATTGACTGATGTTGGTTTTTTTGTTGATTTTTTGGCTGATACTGTTAGCTTCCACGACAATTCCACAGACAAAACATCTTTGATAAGAAAATTTTATCCGGATACGTATTCAATAACTTTTTGGTATTTACAAAAATATGTAAGGCATGTGTTAACATAATAAAATTTGATTAAACGTTTTATGTAAATTTCCGTGTATAGTAATTAGATTCATTCTTCTTCTCTCTCTTAATTTTGTAATATGTCGCGCTCTCTTTTGCTTAATGCAAGCTGTTAGGTTTCCATTCCGGTGCGTTTAAAAATTCTATCTTCTTGATAATCACGCAAAGGGGCACTAAGCGCACGTTACAAAAGCGTGGAATCTTATTAATTAATTGCATGTTCTTCTGTCTGTGATACCATGAACTGCGTAATAATATTTTTATTAAAATACCAACATCACGACTAACAGTACGATGCTTTTGATCTTTGCCCAGCAATTTCGTTTGTCCGGAACATTACTATTAATTATTCTTAGTGCTCTTTACATGCCAATAATGTTATCTTGACATCAAAAAAGCAAAGTTGCTGCTATCATAAATTTACAATTGCGCTAATCGTATTAATCTTTGCTAATAATAGCTCGTTTTCTATTATATTTATTTTGTGATAATTTAACATTTTTCCAATATCTAAACAATCTAATTAGGTATTATTAAGGAAAAATTATTGAAAAAAAACACTTTTATTTCACTAATTTTATTTCTAGAAAATTTAGACTTATGTATTCAATTTTACTGCGTGTCAAAATAATTTTCAGTCTTTCTAAGGCAATCTTAAATCGAACTGGTGTAGTAATATCACAAATTAAATTGCCAAGTAATTTAACATTATTGATGCTAATAAATTTCTTTAAAAACTGTAAATAATTTATTACGAAAAATACCTCATCAATCCATTCAAACCTTTCTTATATTCCATATAACGGGTATCTTAACTAATTCGTATTAAATATTAAGATCCGATCGATAAGGTCTTTTCGTTATTTGTTGTTTTCTTAATTTATCTCTGAACTTTGTATTTTAATTTTCGTATTTTATTTTTCTACTAATTTTGTTACAAACAAAGCGAGATTTGACCCGCATGTTTTCTGAATAATCTCGCGTCTGTGCACGCACCGTTTCACATAGGCCTTCTGAGGCACAAGCATACCAATCTCAGGACTTTCGTGAATCGAGACTGAATCGAGTCTTTGTTCCGAAGTTGATAACAATCGGTAGCGACAAAAGCTTGCCACATTCCCTCGCTTTGTCTCGGCACATCGTTACATATTGGCTTAAGACCAAAACGGCCCCATTATACCGAGAAGCAATCGCGATGCGCTCTCGAAGTTGGTCCTTAAGCCTTCTCTAGGTAATGGCTTCACCCACTTTCATTGTATCTTATCTCGAGAGAAATTAGCTCGAGGCTAGATCAAGTCGATATGTAATACGAGCATCAACATCAAATTGCATAAAGTATATACATCTCTGCCACAATAGTACACTACGAGTTGCTAATAAGTTTAACAATGGCGCTTTTTTTCAGTGGTAAAGTTGAAAGATCACACGTCCAATGCATCTGGTCGTGTACATTGTTCCCGGATGCCGATGTTCATTTAACGCAGTTGAAATAACTACGGCTCGGCTATAACGGTCTCGACAAAATGAGAAATTCCGGCAAGTTTAATGAAAGTATTTAACAGGCAAAATTGCTGTCGTGTACCGGCATGGTGTCGCTTGCAGCCGCGAGCGCAACATGCGCTTTGGAAAATTGAAGCATGGTCGAACGATCGTCAAAAGTGTCTTTAAATTGTCGACAACTTTTACTCTTATGATATACGACAAATCTCTTTTACTTTTCTCATAACGTTTTTTAATATTTAATATCATAACGTTTAATGTTCTCTTTTTTTAACATTTGGCATCACGGGCATTTTCATACAACATTTTTTACATGCTGTCATGAATTAATAAAGTTTCAAGAACGAGCCAATTACTGATTAACTGCCCGCAGCGGTACCGATTGCGTATATAAAAGTTTTTTAACTACGTTCATACAATGGCGGCTCTGGAAATCGCCGTTGCGCGAACGGTGACCCTCCCGGGCTTTTTTCCTCTCCCGATATTTCCTCGTCGCTTCATAAAGACGCATTAGAGGCGAAATTAAACCCCGCCACGAAGCGGTTTCGTTAGTCGCTCGTTTTGCGTTGTTCTCAATTTTAGCAGCAATTAGCCGGCCACTTTAGTGAGCAGAAAATTTTGTTAGGTTTTATAGTTAAACCGCTTGCTTCTCGGATCGACAAATTGTATCAATTTTATCGAACAACACACAGTATTTACGATAATAAGATCAAGTGCTTCTCCTTTCTCGGAGATTTCGAATCTCAGTAGAACCTTTTTTTAACAATATGCAATGTTATCAGTTTGATTTAATTTGAATTTTACTTGGGTTGTCCTTCGTTGAGAGATTTAAAAGTCCAAAGTTAGTGACATTGTTATCGGATATTGTCACACACTGAAAATGAAGTTGAATAGATGCGCCGAGAGACACAAAATAATTTTATAAGCTAAATATTTATAAATCCTACGCTCTCGTCGCAGAGTCGCTTTTTTTATGCCAACGGTAGTTAATATCTCGTTCTAGAAAAAAAGTGAGGATTGCTCCCTTTCGAACGCTATATTTCAAGCATTGCCGTAGTCATAAACCTTATAAAAGTGAACCGTTCTAAAAAGTGAATGACCCAGCAATTCAACTATATAACTCTTATTTCGTTTATCGCTCGTCCTATATGCTGGCTTGACCATTAGCAAATATACTACGGATTTTTTCTCTCGTAGAATATTTTTACGTTGGTAATAAAAAGAAGATATGGTATATATATATATATATACATATATACATATATATAGAAGGAATTATAGCGGCTTGGTGGCAATTTCGAAAGTTGAACGTTCATAAATATCGAGTGCAGCGGAATATTTCTCCCGGTTTCAGCCATCACCTTTCTTAATTCATCGCCATAGCTCCTATCGAAAATCGATCGTTCTATATGAGACATGCAAATTACGATCGGGGTCGGCATAGAGACTATTTACTTCACGACTGTTTATTGCTCCTGTACGAGGAATGTGAAAATGTTGCGATTAAATTTCCCATATGCGACTCCTCCGGTATAAATTATGTGATGTGTCTAACGAATGTGAAATGTGAAAGCTCGAGAGCAAAAGTCCTCCATCGTTATGAATTGTGGAAATATTATTTTCATATGACGCCGATTATTATAAACGATAAGAAACCCATCTTAGAGTATTCTCGTCAAAGCTTGAAAGAAACGCGGAAATCTTTCCAATATCTTCAATTCCAATAATTTTATCGAAATCTTTTCATATAAATCTGATCGTAACTGTCGGACACAAAAGAGATATTTTTCTCTCTTTGAAAATAGATGTTCCTTTATATCAATAGAATTTTTCAAACTAATATATCTTCACAGAATCTAAAGAGATACTTTAAAGTTGGCATTTAAATCTTTTATCAGAATGAAACGATTGCTTGACCATCTTCCTCGCAATAAGATGTCGCTTGTTCACTGTACTTTTCATTATTTTATAATATTTTTCCGGAAAAACATCTTTATTAATCCTTTTGTTAATGCATGGAGTACCGGGATAGCTATATATCGAATTTTAAATAGTAGTAACTTTTATATTTTTATGCAAATTTCGTTTTTTAAGATGCCTCAAAAACTCTTTTTCGAACAACAAAGAATAGTTTTTCTTCATAAACTTTATCTTGTTTTCACTCTACATTTTTAGGAAACCTTGTGAAATACGTTAGTGAAAGGGTAAAAAGTTATACATTGACAGAAGGATTAAAAAAATATCTAAGAATATACAGAGAAAGTCATATCATTCGCTGACTCACCTGTTCGTAATTTCGGATAAAATCGCGGAGTTCACGCTCTTTGTCCTCGAGGGTGCCGTAGAGCGCCTTCATCTGATTGAGAAGATCGAACTTCTCCGCTTTGAGACGCTTCCGATCAGCCTTCAAGGCCTGGAGAGCTTCCTTCGCGTGCTGCAATTCCATTTCTAGAGCGACAAACCGCGCCTCTTCCTCCATTGCGGCATCCTCGGCACCGACCTCGCCGCGCGCTGCACCGCTCAGCAACAACCTCCTCAACCTCGCGACCTCGGCTACCAACCGTTCATTCTCCAGTCGCAATCTTCTGGCACTGGCCAGCTCCGCGTGTCCACCGCCATGAATATTGGATAGTCTAGACGCTACCACCGGGTCGCCGATTCCTACATCAAAAAATATAATCATTTAAAAATAGAATTAATTCATATACATATTTTATGATCAATACACAAAAAAATGATTTTGTTGAACTATAAAAATAAATATCTAAAAACTAGATTTAGAAAATAATTTTGTTGGACTATAAAAATAATTATGTAGGATCCTCAATTTGATTGCTAAAATACCAAAACTTTTTACAACATTGCTTATCATGCTTGAGTTACGTAACTATTTTGTCAGTCCAACAAAATAATTTTTAGAGAGAGAGAGAGAGAGAGAGAGAGAGAGAGAGAGAGAGAGAGAGAAATTTAAATTATATATAAAATATAAAATATAATAAATAAAATATAATAAAATATAAATGTACAATGAAATATAAATTCACATGTATAAAATTCAAATAAATATAATTTGAAGAAATATGAGAAGATTTTGCATATTCGCAATTAAGCGAAGAAATAAAATAAAATGTCAAAATAATTTTGTGTTATCTTTTAACATAAATTATTGTGCGATATTTAGGTATATTAATTTTCAAAGTCACAGTTCACAATATGGCTTTCATTTTTTATAATGGTATAGATACATCTATTGGAATGATATAGGACTTTAAGATTTATCGCATTTTCAGTACAAAAATACAAAGAATAATAACTATTGAAACAATTAAGACGTGTTTTTGTTCAAAAGGCAAGATTGGTAAAGAAAGATAAATCGATTGATTGTCCATTATTAATTAAATGCCGAGTTTATTAACGTACCGAGGGAATTAGCTGGGGATGATGGTCTGCTGCCTGGTGCTGGTCCAGGAGGTTCATTGTCCTCATCGCCTCGCGCATCACCATCCACTAGATCCTTATCAACGTCCTTTTGGTCGTGGTCGTTCATTTCTTTGTTGGATCGCAAGGAGTCGCGGTTAGTCGATATCCGGAGTCGTTCCACGCTGGAACGGTCGCTGCCACCACGGTGCAGGAAGCCGCTTCGGTTCGTCGATCCCCGATCCGGGCTGGCGCTACCCGATCGGGAATCCACACTACCTCCAGATCCACCCAGCCGCGTCTTCTCCAAAGCGGGGGCGTACGGTCGGCGAGCTTTCTCGCTCGGACTTCGGCAGGGCGAGCCATTTCTTCGTTCTAATGATGAAAATAGGACAATTCTTCAAGCTTTTTTGAATAAGAAAGAAAGAAAGAACGCTTTAAAATGTCAAGAAAAACTCAAATATATATATATAAATATAGATAAATAAATCTATATATATCGAAGTAAATATTTGATGTTTTTCACGATAGAAAAGAATTTCTATTTTTTAAATTTATAGGCATATATTAAAATTTTCTCTTATTTAGAATAATTGTAGGAAATTTGATTTTCACCTAGTTAAAACATATCAAATTTATGCCAATTACATAAACCGTATTATTTGAATTAGCATTTCTACATTTGATTCGGCGTGCTTTATTCAATTAGCTAGTTATTAGATTTACAATAACATAGCTGCCTATTTGCAATAAATGGATAATTTAAATCATAAATTAAATAAATTCAACGTGTACAACAAATTTAACACAATATAATCTAATCGCATCTATTTAAAAGTCACATTAATCGTCGCTCTTAAATGATGTAGTATAATTCTCGATAGACACACCAGTGCAAAACTCAACTCGTGAACGATCGCACTCGAATGTATTGGGCTAGAATGAGGAAAGAAGTAGCAGCAAACGGAGAACGACTTATATTGGCGCACGAAGAAATCGCTGGAATGAAGCCAGCCTTTATTGGAACGTGCGTCTGACCCGAGATGGATGCAGTGTGCTCGATAAGGTGGATTCAACCGGCGATCTCGACGATGAATACCTCTACGTGAAGCGCATGATCGATCGATCTGATACGATGGGTGCTTTGAATGCATTCGTCCCGAATTTGCATCTACACACGGGGGTCCACTCTCTCTTAGCGAGTATCTCACCTCTACAAGAGAGAAAGGAGAGGAGGGAAGAGGGAGAGAGGGGGGGGGGGGGGGGAAGG
>NW_017299961.1:120509-132918 GCF_001594075.2 Trachymyrmex cornetzi
GGGGGGGGGGGGGAGGAAAGAGAGTCAAAGAGTGGAGACAAGAGTTGCATAATATATATTAATGTACACTCTTTGATCTTCTGTAAATAGGTTTTTTATGAACCCGTTAACACATTTCTTGTGTCAAAGTACAGTATAAGCGAAATTGTATACCTAGGAACATAATTATTTTTTTAATAATAACGAGATTTTTAATGCTGGTTACTCAGTTATATTAGTTTGTAACTAAAGTGATATAACTGAGCTGACAACATCAAAAATCTCATTATTATTAAAAAAATAATTAGAATGTCCTATGGTACAACATGTCCCCAAGTATCATAGTCTCGCCTACATTTAGCGCCATGCAGTTTAAATTTTTGAGATTTAATCTTGATAGAGAGAGAGAGAGAGAGAAAATGTATTTTTTAAACTATAACAGTAATAAGGCGCTCAATAAATTTAAAAATCCGAAAGAAAAAAGGGCTATGAGCCTAAGATTAATCGTTATAAATTAAAATTTGTCTCTGAACATCTGAGAGAAATGACTCTATTTTCACTCTCATCGCATTGTCTAAGAATAGACAACTTTTATATTTTATATTAACATACATTTATAAGCAACAATTACATTGTCTATATACATAATCAGAGGAATACATTATTACCAACTACAACATTCTTATTACAATTTTTTACTGCATGCTGAGCAAGAGTTGATAAGATTAATACTGCGATTGAGAGCGAATTATAATTTTTATTTATCTTTTCTTTGTAATAATTTTGTTTGTTAACATTGATAATAATCCAACAGGGATCCAAACGTTGATTTTTGTTTTGTTGTTTATTGCCGGCAAATTAAAATTTTATATTTTAATTAAATGTATTTTTTTAAATATTAGCCCTGCGACAAATTAATATCCAACATTATACGGAATGAGTAAATGTGTTAAAAAGGACAAAAATTGCAAGTAAATAGAAACAGATGAAATGGTGCAAATTCTTGTATTTCACGAAATAACGACTACAACCTAATAAAGAACTCAGCTCTTATGAGTTGCAATAAGTAGTTTAAAGGCGGCAATCCTGGCTTCAAGCCGCAGAGAAAACTATGAATCATGGTCGGTCATAAAAGCAACAGCACATAACTGTGAAATATATAGGATAACTCGCCAGAGAAGTTAAGATAAACGTGGAAATACGAAAAACATTCGCGCCACGCCGTCTTAAAATTTCATTCTTGCGAACTTCTTAAAAAGTCTTATCCGCCGAAGTGCTTGCGCGAAGTCGATAACTTTCTGCCCTGCAGCTTAAACGCATTTCCGTACCCATGCTGTCTTTATGAAAATACTTTGGCGAAATAAACTTTCAACATTCAACCTGTGAAGTTCTTCTAAGTTCTTGTTTCCTCCTTCAATGAAAGTATTGTACGAAAATATCTTTTTATTCAAAGCCAACGGCTTCTTATGTTACTAATCGCACTTTGAGCTGGCTATTCGCTCTCGGTACTTGTTCAAATATTCTGACTTTTAAATGAGATATACAGAATGTTTCGTAACTGGTAATACAAAGAATAGAAAACAATTTTTTCATACAAGGCTTTGTTTTCGGAAAAATCGATTTTAAATATTCACCGGCACGTGTGTACTTAATTACGTTTCAAATTAAAAATTGTACATTGTGTAACAGAATAGGATGCAACAATTTATGAAGTTATAAAATTCATCGTAAATATCTTATTTTATTGTAAACTACACTAATTATTTTAATATTAAATTACGCAATAATGAACACAAATATGAACAGAGATAGTAGTTTAAAGCGAGATCCATTAAGTCGAGATACAGTTAAATTTGTTTCATGAAAATCGAACGAGCAGTTTACAAAATAAAAGTTTGTTGAATAAAGGTTCACAGAGAGTTAAATAAAGAAAATAATTAAATATTAAAAATATCAAAAATTTGTTTTGTTACAGACCTACGGGACTGGCTCGCCGCTCGATAGGACTGGTTCTATCTTTCCTGTCTACCGGGCTAGTCCGTTTGTCGATGGGACTGGCGGATTTATCACTGGCCGAGCTTCTCTTCTCGATAGGGCTGCTGCCAGCGCTAAGCCGTTTGCCATCTTCCTGTTGTGCCTGTTGCTGAGTCTCGGCTTCCTGGCCGGGGTTCGCGTTGCCACTGGAAACACTGGTTGCTGTACCAGAATTGTTGTTACTGTTAGAGCTGCCATTGCCGGCGTTGTTATTATTCAGTACGATCGGTAAGGCGCCACGAACGTCGCGTAATTCGCCCCGAAGTGTTGCGCACTCGCCCCTAGCGCGTTCCAGCTCGCCATCCAGCCGGGCGCCGGTTGCTGCGTTCTCCTCCACCATCACGCGGAATTTTGCCTGCGAACAAATAACAGAACACATATGTGAGATAACAAAAACTGAAAGAAATACGAAAGATATCGCAAGACTAATCAAATTATTAAAATTTGGACGCACTTCCTATCTATACTTTGTTTGTATTTTGCATGCTATATCTCTCGTACGATAATTCTATGTTCTATTTCTATTCAATGAAGAAGCAAATAATCAATTTCTAGATTTACTCCATGTAGAGATAAATTTATTCACGATGTATCTATATTTAACTTCTCTGTATTAATCGCGACCAATTTTCTATGCAATAATATTGAATAGTATTGAACTTCTCTCTAATTTTGAAATAAGTAAGTTTTCACGTGGTCGCTTTTGCTCGTTTGGATTGATATTCGAGCTAAAATTAATGAGTAAAATTTGCTCTTTTACTTGTCTATCTCATTTATACATTATTGGCCATTAAAATTGCACAGAAAAAAACGCATCATACTAAATTGAAATTTGTAAGAAGGATAGGTAGAATATGAGAGAAAAAATAAAGCATATTTAATAAAAATATCAATTTGTCTTTTCAATCCCATATACTCCATGTAATCATGAATAATTTGGCATATAAATATTATTTTGATATCTCATGCTTTTCTTAGTGTTGCAATTTTAATGATCAGAGTGTAAATTTCTAGCATCTATAAATCTGTCTTTTAAATAAAATTTTATTATTCAAAATTTAAAGTGTAATTACAAATACTTAACAATACAAAGTTTCTTCGGCTGTATAAAGATTCAGGTACCTTGTCCGTTTGCAATTTTTCTAAAGTTGTCAATTAAGCTAATGCGTATCAAAGTGAAATAAATGTATGAGAGCAAAGTTTCGACTGCACAAGACGTGCAGTATTAACAAGTATATGTTTGTAACGATTGGCTCGTGTGATTCTCATTGCATGTTTATTATTATGTAAGAAGGAAGTTGAAAGTTCTTTACACGTTATAGTGATATCAACTGATGTCGCTTTTCCGCTATTCAGAAGTTTCGCGAGCACGACTTTGCACGACGATACCTTTGGAGTCGCGGCACGAGTCACTAAAATTGCGAAACAAAGAAACGCCCAGAACACGTAGAGCCGTATTTCTTTCGCAGCATCGCATTAGAAGTAACCTCGAGGATAAGTAAAATGCTATTTCTCCAGACTACGAAATCAGGAAGGTGGACGAAGGCTAGAGAAACGCGTTTATAAAATCTTAGTGCTATATTCTTGCAGATTCTCTCCCAACATTTCAATTGAGGTACTTTCTATTGAGAGGTTGAAAAATTCAGGCAATATTTTTATGATTATATTTTATATCTTTTTTACATCTCTTTAATTAATGTTTCACTCAAAGAACATCGTTAGAATTCAAAATAAAAAAGAATTTCGTAATATAGTAATTACGCCTAATATGTCTCATTTTTATTCAATTAATTTTCAGAAATATTTCTTATTTTAAATCTGACCACTCGATTTCAATGTTGGACTTATGTTAGCAAAAATCGTTTAGGTAGGTTATTGGGTAAAATTACCTTGCATTATTAGAGATTTTAATACCTGCAGATTTGGGATTCCTAAGACATCTACATGTATATATTATACCTATCGTGTCTTTGATCATCTTTGTTGAGGAATAATTTCTATATCATATCCGCGATGTAGATAATTACGTGCGAGCTATAAGCATTAAATTCAGATTACAGTCGCGTCGCTTGCAAAATTAAAATAGCGTTCTCTAATGACGATCAATGAGACTCCACGGATGTAATTCCCAGGAACGCTAATTCACACAAACGATTGCAGAATCCTTCGTGCGGAATAATAGATGACTCCCTCGTGTTCGGACTGACACATGGTTCCGTACGTTGGGATAGGTCGATGATATAATATCGCTCTCGCGATTACGAATGTCGATGGTGTACTCAGCGAAAGCGGCCGTGGTAACCGAACTCGGGTCAAGCGTGACTCTTAGCCCTCGATCTCAAATGGAGGAGTCGATAATGCTCGCCGCGAGTTGTTAACAACTTGACTCCATCGTCAAGTTCGATAGGAAACTCTATGTAACTTTAGACATATTATATTGATTACAAGATTCGAGTAATTTAAACCCGCGGCTAAAATATTATGTTAATTAAAATTTGATAATAAGTATCAACTATATAGCAAATATATCTTAGGCGTTTTGAATTATTAAAAGAGGCATAAAAAAACGAAGGGAAATTTATACGCATCGTTAAATCATTCGTAACTGTGCAGATATTTACATCAAAATTAGTGGTTAATGATGAACACTTTTCGTCAGCGATTGATGTATTAATATTATATTAATATTATGTTATTAATACGTATCAGATCGATCCATTTGCGCAATGCATGATTCGAAATAATTATTATATGCGGTTTATATATATATGAATATTAATTTGAGGGATGATGTAGGAAAAAATATAGAAATCATTTCTATATATTATTCAAGAAAGATTATTAGGAGACATCAACTCACATATAAATAAGATAAATTTAAACTAGTTTTATATTGAGCAGAGAGAGGAGAAAATAAAATTTTCGGATCGATTTCTTACAAATTGTAAATTGCATCGTGAATAAAGTGCTGCGAAATCTCGCAGGATACGATCGAAATAGAACGCTTCGCGAATTTAGATAGCTGATCATTACGGTGAACCAGAAGTGCGAACGAAGCCCTCTGAAGTCTGCAATCTCGATGCAATCGAAAGCAGTGAAATGAGCACGGCAGCTTTCCAAAGCCGCTCTACGCATGTAAGCGGCTTTCGGTAAGCCGTGCCACTTAATAACACATTGTCAAACGCGAGGATTTCTTATTGCAATTAGCGTGCCACAATCGAGAATGATCCATAAGTTGTAAGGAAGATTCACTTGAATGTTGAGAATTCGCTTTTTAACCGAAAAGCTTTATTTTATAATGAAGAGTTAAATAATGAATCTTCTAATTTTAATTCAGATTCGTGCATAAAATATTAAAAACATTTGAAAAAAGATTTGCTTCATTAATAGACAGCATACATATCTCTCAAATAGCTTTGTTCTTATTATCTTCCTCGACAATAAAAATTGGCATACGTCTCTATATTCAACTTTTATATTAAAAAATTATTTCATATAGATTTAGAACTTCGTCTAGATCAAAAATATAGTTATATTGGGCAAGCGAACGTTTTCAGAAAAAGATTTTGGATTTGATTCAATTTAAAAACACGAGATAAATACGACGATAGTATTTTATTAAATTTTATTAAATAAATTAAAATGATAGAAATTTTTGTTACGAGAAAAATTGAAATAGTTTAAAAAATTTTATTATAATGCCCAATTCATCTTAAGATATTACTAATCGCCGAATAATTTTCATTTTTATTGCTTCTAGATCAAAAACATAAACTTGTAGGCAATATTATCATCGACACAATGTCAAGTGTCACCCACATTTTTAAGTTAGCGAGTTAGCGACACATGTTTCTGATACTGTTTTATTCGGTACTAGAGATTTTAGATCTCGACAAGATCTAATAGATCTCGCGAGAGACGCAATCTGCAATTATCACAATCGTCAAACTGGTAATCAAGCGCTGCCAAGAAAATCTTAGAGAGAAGAATACATAGCACTAAAGAAGACGTGAAAAGCGAAACGAGAGTGGCTGTCAAGGGGGTCATCTTTGGCCAAGTTCCAACGGCACAAAAGAATAATGAGAAGAAGAAGAAGAAGGCATCTCGCGGACTTGTTGCATTCCCAAAGGCGTTTCATCCCTTTCCCTTTGAAGCGACGCTTCGACAACGATCGCATTCACGCCCTTTTCACGGTTGTGAGCCGTCGAAATCGCGACGATAAATTTCCGCTGAATGGAAACGAGCGGTGAACGAAAACCACTGTGCTTCACAGCTGTAGAGCAGTTTCGCCTTTAGTACTCGACGTTTAAACACTGCACACACCCTCTATCTCTCTTTTCCTCTCTTGCTCTCTCTCTCGCACAATATATTCCACCACAATGCCGTTAAACCGCAGTCTCTTCAGTAGATCTGTGCAAAGCATTTCAAGGAAAGATCAATACCTTTAGAAGTGACGAGATACTTCTCTCTTAATTGCACAATTTTCAGTAAGAAATTCAAACGAATATAACATTTCCGCAGCTACGAATTTTGTTGCAAGAGTTATTCAATATTTCAAATTAGATATCCAACCGGAACTCTGTTTAAAGCTTAGTTAATAAATTAGTTAATGCTGACTAATTTGGATAACTAAATTATTTAACACTCGAAGGAATAAATTTTCAAATACGAAATGTAAATTATTTAATCGGCGCAATTGATATTACAGTTGAGTTGGTAGGATATCGGCCGACTGTTTCGGGTTCAGTTCAGCCGGTTATCAGACTATTTTGGGCTATGTCTGACTATAACAGGTTCCGGGATTATTCGACCGGAGTCACAAACGCCAGTGTAAATGCTAACCACGGACTATCGCGTCGGTTGTTTGTCGAAAAGCTCCCGATATTATATGTTTCTCCTATGTTTCGCGGAGGATTGTTCAATTGGGGATGCACGAGAAACAATTTCGCGAACAATCGCTACGAGTGTACCAGCCCGTAACAATTAAATGAACGATCGGGTCATTAGTCGAACAATTTGTCGTACACGAAACTCGCCCTGTGCGGCTCTTTATCAGCTCGCTGTAACACGCCCGAAAGATACCGTAATTGAACAAACCTGAAATCCTGTTTGCATCAAATCAGGATTAGAAGCCATCATTGGATTGATCTTGCGAAGTTACCGGCATTAAAAGCATTCTCGTATTAACTTGTTCTAAAAACTTCTACTTAAAAGTGTGTTCTCTGAACCGTAAAATTGTTGGAAGGTCTTTTATTGAGTCTATTTTTGTATGGAAAAAGGGAATATCTTACAAGAATGATGGTTTCTTGATGTCTCAATTTTTTATATTAGGAAATCAAATCTCAATTTTTCAGGAAATCAAGTCTCAATTTTTTTATATATTTATTATCACTTTAATCATACTTTTCACGAATTATAAAATTTTCACGTATTATCAATAATGTAACGAGTATGCGTAGATATAATATTAGTTCAATCTCTGACTTATTTCGTGGGATCTGTGACGTTCCCAATCAAATTATTAATGATCTGGGATCAGCGTGTGAAACATACAGGGACCACAATAGAAGATTTATTAAAGAGATTCACGTATAGGTAATTAATTTAATGAGTGATTCTCCTCAGTAGAAGCCGATACGTTTCCGCACGCAGTGAGAATCAACGAAAGAGCAGCGAGATATGTTAGCAGAAGGCAAAAAGTGATGCCTGCTATTACCATGACCGCTGGGAAATAAACGAGGGAAAAGAATCTCAGCTTCGAGAGTTGCCAGTAGCAGGCTGCTTCCCAATTGGAAAATCTAGAGACCCGACCAGAATATAAACGATCCGACAGTTCTCAAATTATTTCTTTCTACCATTATGAAATAAATTGATGGATATTCTTCGATGGTTAAATCGAATCTCGATGCCAAATTCCAAATTAAGTACTAGAAATGACGGTTGCAGCATTTTGACGTAACTATTTATTTATCTAAACACAATACATTATAAGTTCTAAGAGAAAGGATATAACGATGAAAGTTAATTTTGTTACACATGCGTTACTCTGGCACGAATGCCTGACTTTATGCTAAAACGGATTAAAACAAGTTTCAAAAGTAAGTTTGTCAGTACGGCAACTGAATCAGGTTCAAGTGACTATATCAACTCTTCGCATTTTTATTTTATTTATACCACCGGAATATAACCCGCTCAATAATATTTCCGTAAACTTAATTCAAGTAATTTAAGAATTTTACTGAAATCAAGGAAACTCCCGAGTTCCAGGCCGTCTTTCTAATTACGGGCGTAAAGCTCCGGGCATTTGTCCGGGGGTGTTAACGTGGCAAGCTCGATGAGGAAAGGAAAGCGGGGTTTTCATTTCATCGTGAAGTGGCGCATGAAATATGCATAGCTCGATGCATCCGCGATTTTTCACCGGAAAACCTCCCGCCCGCGCTGATGGTTGCTGCTCGCTCTCGGCTTATGCACGTGCATTTCGTATGCCACGTAAATTTACGATGCATAATGGATATAGGATCGAATTACGAGATTTTCAAATTCGTATTTAAAAATTCCATCTTAATTCCTCGATATCTCACAATAACCTCTCGATCAGTTAGTAAACAATAATTTGTTATTAAAATCTTTCTTCGCTTTATTAAATTTTACGATAGAACTTTCTACATTTTCTTGAAATAACAGCCACATTGAAATAATATAAGAACGAGACTCTAATATACCTCGTATAATAAAAGTTGATTAATGTACTTAATTCTCACTGTAAAGTTAATTCGATAATACCGTAAATCAAGTTATAACTTACGCCAGTCATGTTAAAATATTTTGTTTCTGTTTCAATGTGATCTTTTCATGTTTGAAAAAAGGAATTAAGGGATACATATATAATAAAGTCAACAGCAATTTCTTTTAAAATTTCATATTAATCCGCTGTCGCTAATGGTAACGGATATTGAATTGTGCCGTCATTGCTGTCTCCAAATTGAAATAGCAGTCGTACCAGTTTTAACTGTGCGCATATTATCCAGCCAAATGCATAAGAGATAAATGCATCGTTTGCTTCAAGATTTATTCCGTCTATAAAGGAGTAAAAGTTTCTCTCAGATATACTTTTCCCTCTCGGATGTGTGACGTGGGGTTGGTTATCACTTTGAAATATCTTCGCCACGTATTTTGCATATGGAATGGCCGTTACATATTCTTCTTCAGTGAAGCAATTTCGAGCAAAAGCCAAACTTCAGAGCCTTTCACAATTCTATTGAGAGATTTTCTTTCTCCAAGTCTCTATTGTTCGTTAATTAAAATCCTCGGCGTCTTTCGTTTTCTTGCAAATTACATTTCTCTTACGAACTATTTGTCGACTTTGCGTAAAACTCATTTCGTTTTGTATTTTGCTTTCCTATCAAAAGTATATGAACTTTGCGATCTTTCTATATTTTCTCGTTCCAAGTTCTTCAACAGAACGAGCTCCGTGTCTGGGCGCTATAACGAAGAAATGAACTTTTAAAAACGAAACCAAGATAAAACAAAGAAAATAAAACCGTCGCGTCATAGCCAACGAGAAATTCTGTGAGCAGTCGGGTGTATTCCCGATGAATATAAAACTTCGTTTTAAAAGAATTTTATTCTCTTTAATCCTTAAACGCCATATTACGGGAACAATGCAGTATATAGCAATCTATCCAATTTGATTGCTTATAACTTTCATAAAAATGAACACAGAACTTTTATTTTCAATAAAAATTCCAGACATTAAAGCACCAAACAAATATATGTATCTTTATTAATAAAAAAGTTAATCAATGGAAAAAGTATTGGAAAAGTATTGGAAAAAGGAAGCCGGCTATACCGAAACAAAATTTAAACATTAAGGCTCTTATCCTTTTCCTCTCATCTGAGATAATTAACATTAAAAATTAAAAGATAGCTGATGAAATTTTTACCCGTCTAATTTTTTCGATAAAGTGTAGTCAAAGCTGATCAAAGCGTTTATGAAGGAAAGGTGATAGATTCTACGTCCGATATAGACAGATGTCAACCATAGCTCGTTCGCCGTAAGTGCATATATGTACTTAACGTTTTACCTATATCATATGCCAGCGTACGCTATATACTATCCAATTAAGTTAGCTGGGTATTTGCGGCGCGGTCCAGCATATGGGTCCCTCATTTGAGAGATCGCATCTTCGTTCACCGGCGAGTGAGAGGGCGATACAAAGTGGCCGCTGCTATCGATGTTATTACCGGTAGACTGTTGGCTCGATACGATTTTTCCATCTTTTTTATTTTCCCGTCGGAAATCGATGCTGTACTTTGTTCAGAAGATGTTTAATTAACGGTTGTCGTGCTGCATTGATGTGCCGGATATAAAGTAAGAGAATTATAAATTGGTGGAGAGAAGAATCGCGGTCGCATTTACCAGGATCGTGGGAGGCAATGAGAAGACAATGAGAATTCTTCAATAAAAATTAAAAATATTTGAAGTAGTAAATGTAACAATTTTATTTAAAAATATAGTTTTCCGATCGAGATACGATTGAGATAATACGAAATAATGCTGCATTAAGTATAACAATTAGGAATATAGTCGTTATTTTAATTATAATATTATTTTACTTTGCTTTATTTGGGATGTAAACCTATAATATAATCTGAAATTAAGTTTTATTCGAGATATTTTTTCTTAATTATGCAAATACTTGTCGCGAAATAACATCAGATCAGCAATCGAAAAGTGTCTTCTTTTTATGCGTGAAATAAACCGAATTTACTCGTATAAAAGGAATGACAATTTGTACTCTCACCAATATGATTCGGCTTATTTCCCTACGGATTTTCCGCGGTTACAGTTTCCTGACGCTGCATCGGTGAAGCAAATAACCCTAGCTTATCTCTACTGGGATATTTATGAGAACACATCTCGAATATATTTCCAAAAGTTAACAGTCTAATATATGTTTATGTGTATACATATTTGGAGTAAATAATTTTGTTAATATTTTCATTACAATTGGAAACAAATTGATATTAAGCGTAGGAATATTTATATTCATCTCAAGTCATTATACAGGGTGGGCCATCTATTGGTACGTTTTTAAAAATGCGATCAAATGAGCATACATTGATATTTTTTATTAATTTTTTTTAGAGGGAGCCACATGAACGAAATCGTTATATGTATTATACTTCTCTCTCTCTTTCTCTCTCTCTCTCCTTACTTACTGTTTACTATTTATGATAGTTTATATATTTCTTATTTAATTATTTCTGTTTCTTAAAGAATTTCTGTGCAATCCTTTTAGACAAACTGTTATTCGAGGGCACTTCACGATACGGTCGCAAGTGACTTACATTTATATATAAGAAATATGGTATGCAAGCGACAAGATGAAGTCTGTCACTCGCAAGAGGCGTCGCGGAATGAATTTATCGTGGAAAAGTAAATGGCAAAGGCAAAGGAGAGGCTAGAAAGGCGGATCGAGAGAGGTCGTCGAGTGACCCTTTTTCTCTCACTCTCCAGAGGTATGCAGATGTCGGAGAAAGGAAAAGGACGACAGAGAAATTAAAGTGGACACTGACGGGAATTTGCACGGCGCGCGGAGAGAGATGGAATTTCAACGAACGGGTGCTCTACTACATTTGTGATTATTAATTCTACTGCTATTGGTTTGAACGAAAAATTTTAAAGAGAGATATTCGCTGATGAAAAACGGAAAATTTTTCCGCTTTCCGTAAAAATTTTCATAATTTTTGCATCGGCCGTAAACTCACGGAATGAAAAAGGGGGAATTTAATACCATCTAAGTGTTCCCTCACACCTACCTACGTGCTTCAGCATGTCGAGCGAAACACGAGAGAGAGAGGCTTTCCCAGCCAAGACTCAAGGGAGAGCCTGCAAAAGAATAAAAAAGTGACATAGGAAAATAAAAAACCTAGACGAAGGATTTCCTCGACTTATCTGTGCAAGAGCAATGACAATGTAGTGATTATCAAGTTTGTCCTCACTCGAACGGTGGAAGTAAGATGAATAGGTGTGAAGAAAAGTAAGGAAAAGTATAGTAAGATATAAAATGAGAGAGAAAGAAGAGGAGAGGGAGAGAGAGAGAGAGGGAGAGAGAGAGAGGAGGAGGAGAAGGAGAAAGGAAAGAAGACATATGAGGAAGAGATAGAGTAAGAATTGTAGATGGAATGTCGTAAGAAGACTACGAAATGATGCAGTAGCTGCGCATTACCGGAAGCAGCAGCCGCCACTCGAATTTATGAAATTGCAATTTTCCGGCCGCCTCGTTGCACCGCGTCGGAGCAATTTGTCTCGCAACGTACGGAGGTAAAAATAATCCAATCCCACCTTCTCTCTCTCTCTCTCTCTCTCTCTCTCTCTCTCTCTCTCTCTCTC
>NW_017299961.1:132952-189423 GCF_001594075.2 Trachymyrmex cornetzi
CTCTCTCTCTCTCTCCTCCCAGGCTTTTTCCTCGCGTTGCGATGCGGAATCGTTCGTTGTAATTGCCGCGACTCGAGTCACGTAGAGAACGGTATCGATTTTCGCCCTGAGCGGCGATAATCCGCGAAGACAACAGCGATTTCCATTGCGCGAAAATTATTAGCGTGCGTGTTGCGGGATATCGAATTTAATTGAAGAATGTGATATTAAAAGAGAAATACAGTTATAACAGTTATTTCACGAAATTTTTGGGAAATGAAAAACTTTTTATATATATTTTTATCTTATAAAATAGAGAATAAGTTTGAGGAACATGTCTTATAAAGGAGGATATGTTAGCAAAAATTAAATTTCGTTCAAAATTGTATAGATAAAAGTTATTAATATTTTAACTTTTTATTTTGAAGAAATAACACTTTCATGATTAACAATTTTGTAAACGCAAAAAAATTTGTCTAGTTAATTAAAAAAGAAAAAGATAGAATGGCTGAATAGATTTGTTATTTATTAATGTTGAATATCAGAGATATCATATGGCATCTCATTAACCTACCTCTTTTGCTATTTTCAGATATAATGTTCTAATTGCATAACTTGAGTTGCATACTTAGTCTTCTCCATACGCGATATTTGTACGACAATAGATTTAATATAGATATCGGTGTCAAACACATGTCGGCTTCACAGGAACAATCGTAATATATGCGATGTATGTAATGACGTTTTATTATTAATGAGCGGCTGCAGAACGGAATAAATGTTAAAAGAGATGAATATTAAATCGTAAGTCCGCGGGCGACATGAAGTATTTATTGGCGGCATGTATTATTCTGCGAATCCTGGGATTTCATATTACAGTGCAATGCCGAGGGTAAAAGTAAATGTCAATGATGTAAATAACTATATATCAACGATATAATCAGATGATAACGCTCGCAGCATACGAATCGGAGTAAAATGACAAAAATTGACAATTCCTCCCTCCTTTCGCGCATTTGTTTATTTTTTATTGGATTGAACAACAGGAGAGTGTGTTGCTGAGAGATGCACGAAAATGTTAGCCACATAAGCGAGAGGACATACGGCACGTGCTGCTATTTAAATAACAACTTCCCGGGTGTTCCTGTCACGCCGTTTCAGGTTTCTAATGTGGGCCAAACTAGAAGCATCAAGGCAAACTGGTCTTCTCTCGTAGCTTCTTTTCATGTAGGCTGGACATCAAAGTACGGTCCTATCCAAAAATGGAAATCGAATAACGGTAGGGACATCACAAGAAAAGAATAATCAGTTTAAGATGTGTGTGTTGTGTTGTGTGTGTGGGCGAGGTATGACTCTAAACTTTAATCCGCTTCTTAATGTATTTTTGTGTATACTGCGTATAAACGAAACGATGAATATGTGGAAAATGGAGCAATAAATAATATAAATAAGAGAAAGAATTATATATTCGATCAAAAAGGATTTTGGTGCTTAATAGATAATATTTTTATGTAAATTTTTAAATAAATTAGTCAGTTTTATAAACGTCGATTCTGTTTGTCAGACTTGAACAAAATAATATAAGAAAAATAATTTCTCTAATGTATGTTTTTTCGCCTCACGCTGGAAACACGCTGTAAGCTTGAATAAATAATCCGAAGGGATCAGAAGAACTGGTGTAACTTTGAAACTTACACTTTTCGTTGCTTGCGTGAAAGTAAAGTTGAGAGTGTTGCAGAGACAACTCCCAACTGACTTTTTTTTTCTAAACATGGATATACTTTATTAAAAATAAAAGATAAATATACGAGACAAAGAACCATTTATATAGCTTGTTTTCTTAAACTCACTATTATGTTTGAAGAAATGTGTACAAAGTTCTACTTATTATTTTAATTAAAAAATTACAGTTACAAAATAAATGTAAAAAATATGACGTTATTTTTTTCTTCTTGTACCGTCATTCATTGAGTCTTTTGAAAAATGCAATAAACTTATAATTAATAAAATTGAGAATATTTCTGATCTAATTTAATTATTTGCTGAAACTAGAAATAAAAAATAGATCTGCATAATGTTCTATCTTACAATGTATATGATGTACACAATTTGTATAAGGGATGAATTAAAATTATTTTTTTTTATAAAAATTTAAGATCGAAATTAGCAGATTGAATATGGCGACGATTTATACATCCAGCACAAATATTAAAAAAATATTTAAAAAATGCAGCAAAAGTTAAAACTGAAGTTAAATTATATTTACATTTATCTGTTTCAGTGAATTAAAATTGTATTATGTGCAACGCGGAAGAAATATTTTTTCGTGATCAATATATTGCTACCGGATACTTCGAGAAACTTATCAGTTGAATGTTCCGGCGCTTAATTAATAAATAGAATTATAATACCTAGTAATTTAATTTAATCCAGTACTTGCGGCGCCTGAAATCTGCGTTATAAATAGAAAATATTCTGAGACGTGTAAATATAGCAATACGAGTCACTTTGTGTTCCGAGTGCAACATAACGTTATTACGCTGTTTCACTCGCAATCAGTTACACGTAATCATTGTGTGGATAATAAACGGATGCAACAAATTGTGCTGCTGTCGCAGTTTCGTGGCAATGTTTCATCAATTACTGTTGCATTGAGTTACGCGACTAATTGTACGTATAACGCGAGGGGTGTGTCATGAGCTTACATTACACGGTGTTTACGCGACTTAACTGTAACTGTTTACTGTTGAAATTCCAGTCCTGTTCGATCGCGTTTATATATCCGAAAACACTCTTGAAGAGGGAATGTAATTATTCAAAAGTTAAATAGTTTTCACAACTCGTTAGCTTTCTAAGAAAGTTAAGTTCAAAATCGTTATAGCGATCTTTCTACAAATGTCATAAAATTTTGTATATCCCAAAATATGTACAATAATTCACCCAATGTGTCGAATAATTTTTCAAACATGCTACATAATTTTTTAAATAAGTATCCATAGTTTTACTGACTACACTATATCAACTAAGTAAGTTTTATTGTATTATCTAAAAATTTAGCTAGATATAAATCTTAAAATAATTTTGCCGTTCATCAAAATAATTATGTAAGATGTTCTAGTTATGCTAGAATATCTAAACTTTTTGTAACAATGACGCTTATTGTTATGCTTCAGCTTTCCATATAATTACTTGACACAGTCCAATAAAAATTTCTTTTAGACTTAAGTATATCTAGCTAAATTTTTAGATGCTCCAGCAAAACCGTTTTTTCTGTATACATATTTCGTAAGTACGTTTCAGTAAACTGTGGCTGAACAATCTTTGTGATCTTTCTAATCTCTGGATCTGTTATACCAAGGCGGTTGATGCAGATTTTAAGGACGATTAAAGACTTACATTTCGCTATCAGCGACTTCATGCATTTACGTATAAACGACAGGGCGGATGTATTATAGGACATCCTAGCGTCTTTCGCCGGGAGTTGGGATAATTATAGGCGCGGATGAATAATTTCGCGCGCGCATTAAGCTTATGTTCATCCGTCACGTTCCGAAAAGGTTCATTGCACTCGGATCTATCATGGTATCGACTGATATCATTGTATTTTAACATAGCTAATTTGGAGAGAGACGTTTCTGCCTTCATTTATATCTATAATGGTGTCTGATAATTCATAAGATGATTCAATAATTTTTACGATCTTTATGATCTCGTATTCGTTTAAGAAATATGAATTAAGTTTGTCGCTCGTGAAACAAAAAGCTATCAAATAATTTGTAAAATTTTGTTAATAGATTCTGAAAAATAATAAATTTTCAATATTTACTTAAGTATGTGAATCGTGCGATACACATGTTTGAACCTATTATGTACATTTTTTGGATGATGTTTCGGAAAGAACGAGTTCGCTAAAAGATCTAAAATTTTGTTAGATATAGATCTGAAAATAATTTTGTTGAACCATCAAATAATAATTATTAATTAACTAAAAAATAATGAGCAAAAAATTTTAATATTCTAGAAACTAGTTTAAGTTTCCAACAAAATCATTTTCAAATTTATATCAAGCAACATTTTACATCTCTCAGCAAAATCGTTCTTTTTATGTAAATATCCTATTAATCTCGTCATTTTCCTATAATTTTAATATATGTTATTAGTAGTAGAATTCTTCGCAATTTTTGAATTAGTGATAAATGGTTTTCATTATATCGCAGATAATAATATTCATTTTTAAATTGATCCAAGAGCCTAGACTGTTAGGATGCGAGACAGAAGTGCGAGAAGTGTTTCTGCGAGTAGAACGCGTGTGCCGGAAGCTCACGACTTTTTGAGGATCGCAAGCGCAGCTAAATAGCCAATTCACCGCTTTGTCGTAGACGAGGCCCATGCCACAAGGCGTGTTTCAAATGCAAATATAGGGACTGCCGCGCGCACAAACCGACCAGCTTAACTGCTCCGTCGGCGGCAGTAAAGTTTGAGCCTAATAAAAAGAGGAAAGGCAATTTCCTACTCGCCCGCGGAGCTCGCGGAAGCGGAATTTCATAAACACGGAAAAAAATGGAGGAAATGTAAACTGGCAGCCGTACACGAGCGTGTAGAGGGAAAGACAGAACACTAAGTTCGCTTGAGCAACAAATTTTGTACAAATTTTGGAAATAACGATAAAAACCACAAAAAGTTCTATATGTATAACAAATCTATGATATGATTGTAACAATTCTCAATTTAGTTTTTGATTTTTAGAAATTGTTATAAAATGGAATAAAGGGGCTTTATTAAAGTATTCAAAAATTTAACTAAATATAGAAAATAATTTTGGACTATCAAAATAAATATAGAACGCTGCAAGTGATTGTTAGAAATATTAAAGCTTGTTACAACATTATCATCAACATTTAAACGTTCTATATAATTATTTTGATAATTTAAAATTATTTTTAGATCTGTATTAACAAATAATATCATAAAAAGATTTATACTTTATGATCTCTTAGTAATTATATTTATAGTTACAAAAAGCTACACAGAAATAATTTTGCTGAAGTATTATATATAAATTTTTAGATATAATACTTCAGCAAAATTATTTCTGTGTAGCTTTTTGTAACTATAAATAATTACTAAGAGATCATAAAGTATAAATCTTTTTGTGATATTATTTGTTAATAAATTGTAAACTGATTAGGTTAAGTTCAATTATTCCAGATTAATTGCTGGATCTTCCAAACATTAATTTTCTCTAAAAATGAATAATACAAAAGTTAAAAAAATATACATATTTTTTACCAGTGCAGAGGTCAGAACACACGATTTTTTTATTCTGAAAATTGCGACTCAATATCGACTAGAATAGATGAAATATTTCGTCTGCCCGGTAGGTTTTGGCTTTGGCGCTGTCGATTTAACGAAGAAATATTCCATATCGCCCATATCTCGTATTTGCACGTATAAGGGATAAACTATTACGAAATGAAACTATTCCGCCACATTAAGTAAAAATTTTAAAACAATTGTAAATTTGTAAATTTGTAAATTTTTTCTTTGTATTTATTACAGCTTAATTTAAACAACAGTTTATTAAATAATAATTTAACTCACAATAAAGATAGATTTCATGCAATAATAAATCTGTCTTGTTCATCAGACAGAGTTTTATACATGTGTTATTAAATTTTGTAGAATGTCAAATTTTTAATTTTTTAGTTGCGCTTTTATAATAATAATTAAGTTCTAATTATCATAACTATAAGAAACTTTTTACTATTTTCTATAATTTTCCATTTGTTAAAGTGTACGTTAAATAAATTTTAATAATAAAAAATATGCAAATAGCACATATTGCGTAATATAATGAAATAATAAACAAGCGTACGAATTAAAACGTACAGTTTTCAACATACAAGATATATGAAAATATGGTTTGAGTTTTATAAATGATATTTTGTGGTCAATTCATGAGATGGAGTTTTTTCTCTTCAAAATAAATTTATAATATTGCACTGTACAAATATTATAAGTAAATTAAAAAGAAGCAATCAAAAATTAATCAGCTGTATGTATGATTAATTAAATAATTATCACAATTTATTTTTTAAACAAGATAAAATTCCTATGTAATAGATGGAGAGAAAATGAGAAAAAAAAGACTAAAAATTAAATTAATTTTTATCAATCTGATTTTGATCCACTTCTGTAGCAGAATAAAATTAAAGAAATGCAAATTATACGACGTTCGAATCCAGAATCATTTTCTCTTCCACCGTGTACTAAATTTTCAGTAACTGACAATGTAGTTTTTAAAATATGTCAATAATTTTTTTAATGTACTATTAATTTAATTTTATTGATTATTTTATTAAAAATAAAGAACATTGAACATTTATTTTTATATATGGATGAACATTCTTTTTAAAGTAGTTAAATATTTTTTCACTAATATCTGTCACGTATTTTCTACGTAAAAATTTTCCAATTGCGCAAAATTAACTGCAGTCAGTAGTGCATAGGATGTCGGGAAAATCGATCCTGAATCATCGTTTAAAAGCAAGCAGTTGCGGTGACAAAAATAATGTAAAATTATTTCCGACACGTTCGATACATTATCGTAAAACCACTGCCAGACCCGTTTAACCTCTCCCGTTAAATTATATGGTTCAATCCAAAATGGTTCATCGCAATACATTGCGCAACAATTGCAGGACGGAATGTTGCTAAATATAGGAATAGCGTGTCGTTGTCAAATCGGCTTACACAGGTTCGCGTGTAACTACACACACATACAGCCAACACACACAGAGTACTCGTCGCTATTTTCCAGCAGGAAAAAAATTACAAAACGGAAAAACAAACAAATGACAAGCCGCTTCGAAAGTAGGGGTGACGGGCGACATTTTCTTTCATCCCTCACTGGCCAAAGAGAATTGGAGTGGAAACGAAATAGACGGGCTGACGCGCGGGTTAAAGAGGGTTAATCCATTACGGTTACTGTTAAGGCACGTAATGTACGCTTGTACGCTTACACAAAAATGAAACGGAGGATGGCGCCTATTCACGCTCGCGTAGAGAATCAACGTGACTTTTACAAGCATGACTCACCGCGATGTTTTCTGCTCCATCAAGTTTTTTTATTCTCACGCGTGGCATATGCGGAATTTTATATGATAAAATGAATTCCAAGTACGAATATGTAAAAGAGATAATTTAAACAAAACGCTATAAATAATTGAAAAATGCGTATCGGATACAAAAGTTAATCACCAAAATGACGGCGTGTGTATTCTGCAGATATTATTTTATACAGACAGTAACCATGTACGATATATAAATTTTCATACAGAGCAATTAAAAGAAAATTAATATTATCTTAATTAAAGCAAAAATGTTTTCAAAATGTTAAAGTACCGTTTATGCCGGAAAATTTGTCATATAATCCACGCTCTTAAAACAATGTTTGATGAATTCATTAAAACGTGAATTAATAATAGATTCCATAATTCTCGCGCATACATTTCTCTGTTCATTCACACACGCGAATTCATAACGTTGATTTTACATAGATTCTACTCTCCATGCGTATTTATTTTGTTTCTCCACTCTCTTGCATTCGCGGCTGTCATGTAAACGAAATTTTTACATCACTCGGCTTTTGCGCAGACATTCCGTATTAATCCAAACATTTCGTAAATATTTTTCTCATAAAAATGCGGAAAGTCTTTCGCAACTGCGAGCATCCGAAAAATGTACTTTGCATGCATTTAGTAATAACTATGTGTAATAACTTCGTTACGCAGCAAAATACAGTAATGACAAAGAAGGTAGCAAAAAGCATGCTCCGACCTAATGTAACAATATCTAGTGATAAAAAGAGCAGAAATAAAATCTATTTTATATATATGACGTATAAATAAAATAAAAAAATTTGCAGATGTAATCGACTATTTTTTAGAATTTTTGTAAGAATTGTGTAATTTGAAGAGGATTTGTTTTAGTATCACACCGATCACGCAAATCGTGCAATTTTGCCCCATATTTGCTTCCGTAAAATTTTTACCGAACAGTTAAAGTTCATTTAAGTTAAGAATAGCACGTTTACCCATTTTCCACAAAAAATTTCATCCGCTCAAAATTTCAGAAATATTTAACAAACCCCCATCAACATTATATAACACACAGAAAGCCTCTTTTTCGCTTTTAGAAAATTATAGTTAATGTTGATTACCATACAAACACATTTAATAATATATAAAGTAATAATATTATATATAAAATATAAAAAATAATAGTAAAGACATTTAATGTATAATATTAAATATGTTGTATACACATTTCAATACATCAATCATTTCTGCGATCTTAAAACCTTAATTCTGAATAGAAAAATGATTTCTTGATAATGATTACTATATTCCTCAATGTGTAATCTTTTTTTACAAACATATAGAAACCGTATAATTTAATAAAAAGTATGTATATATCGATTATATGTTCGTATTTCATATTTAAATTTAACATAAAAAGGATATTCCAAATAAAATTATTTCAAGAAAAAACTATAATTTCAAATAATATGTACTTAAATTATTTGGAAAAAAAATATTCTTCATATGTTATGGCGGTGACGAAAAATAATGTAGCGGAGTAAAAAATATTTTATTCATTAATCTTTAAATCCAACATGAAATTGTACATTTTTACAAGGTGCATACACACATATATATATATATATACATACATAAACCTATACATATATTATATATATATATATAATATGCACTCGTAAAAAAAATAAATATATATATTTTTTTTAATTTTATAGCTGCAGAGGAACAGGAAATATTTTGTTGGGAAATTAAAAAAGCTGTGCGTTTCTGCATTTCCCACACATAAGTTAATACGGTGGAAATGGCTGAAAAACATATACGAAATCAGTAGCTCTCTTATCGTCTTGTCATTTCATCCCTCTTCGTCATTTCGCGGTGGTGTTTGTTCAGCCGCTAAATGGCATTCACCTTCTCTCTTGATGAATCCTCTCTGCTTTCTCCAACCGCTGCTTTTCGTCTACTGCGGCAGCGCGCTCTCATTTGCGGCTGTTATCTGTGTGTGCAATATCTGTGATCATGTGACGGCTCTTAATGTACGCGTTTTAGCTTTCAGCGAAACGTTCTGCATTAATTGCTAGATATAATAATATTCATGACGAAGACAAGCGTTCGTCATATATACTTCGTTAAATATTTGAACCTACTTCAAATGCTTTTATTAATAATTATTAATTTTTCTGATAATAATGGTTTGAAAATATTTTATATTTCTGTAAAATGCTTAGCAAGCTGCGTATATCTTTGTGTAGTAATATCAATTGTGATTTATAAAAATTGAATCTTCATCAATTCGATTTTTTTACTTATAAAAATAAAATAATATTTTATATCGCATAAAAGTATGTATTATACAAAATTATATGTTAACCATTATTTTAACTCCAGAAGTAACATAACAAATAATTAATATATGCGCAAATCTTTTTATAATACAATATAATATAAAATAACATAATATACTATAATAGCTCAGAGAGAGAATTTAAAAATAGAAAATGTGTGTGTGTGTGATATGTCACAAGGGTTAACAAAGCTGTTTCATATAAAAAAAATCCATGCGTTTCATACAAATCGTAAAAAAAGTTTTTATAAGTTCTTGTATACCTTGCGTAAAATCTAAGCGTCAAAGATTTTATGTTCCATCGGCTGACATCCATATTTTTCTTCATAATTTGCGTAGACACGCTCTTATTATACGAGCATCACTTTTTTGTTCTGCCAGCAGGGACAACCATGCCACGTACGCAAGGTCGTCTCGCGGGAATGTCCTTATTATTCTTGACGTAGCCGAGTGCACGTACTTCCTCTCTCTTTATTCATCATATCTCTCCCTATCTCTCTTTCTCTCTCTCTCTCTCTTGCGCGCGCTCGCTTCTTTTCCTCTAATTTTTTTCCAATCGATGCGATGCAATGCGATCGACTACGTTATCATCAGACATCGGACGCAACTTCGACAACTTTCGTGAGAAAATAATTACTGCCAAGATATTCGCTAACAATGTCATCTGGTACCTCAGTATCATTTAAACTTTAAATAATAGAACGCTGAAATCGATATATCGTTTATTTAAAAAATAACGCAACTAAAAAAACGTGATTTTTAAAATTATTATCATGAATGAGTTAAGTAAATATTACTCTTTAAATAATCAAAAAAATTAACTAATTTTATTAAAAATGTCACAATTTAAAAAAGGTGATTTAAAAAAATTGTCAGAATCTTCATAATTTGAAAACATGCTTTGTGTTTTCTTTGTCGTCATTATTATATTTTTAATAACAAAGCTGTTACACATAGTTATTAAATGCATGCAAAGTACATTTTTCGAGTACTCGCAATTTATGAAAAATTTTCCATATTTTTAGGAGAAAAATATTTACCAGTCAAAAGCGTCATAATTCAAAGAAGTGGTTTTCAAAGAAGAGATGCGAAAAAAATGACAAAAATGACATTCGATTATATTAAGAATATATTCTTTTTGTCGATATTATTTGATTAGCTGTCAAGTTGAAAAAACATATTTTCCCCTTTTCTTTAATTTTTTTAAACGTGTCATTTTTTAAATAAGAAAACAATCTCTCTGAAAATAAAAAAAAAATCGTTACGAAACGCTACTTCGAGAAGCTGTATCGTTTTCATAAATTTCTGATTACTGTCGCCACTTTCGCGAGATTCACGGTAACGTTTCTTGTCGCAGCGAGCGAAGCCGCATTTAAACTTTGTGATATCGCTCGTATCGATCGTATCCAGCGGCTGAGAAACTTTGTTACCGGCTCTGTCAGCGCGTATCCGTTCCACGGTGTATGTACGTTAAGGCGACATTATGCCCAATTCATATGCCTCGTCACGTCTCTCCTTTTCTATGTGTCCTGCGACCCGACCGGCGCTCACGACAGCTTCCTCTTTTCCCCTCGGGTACACGCCTTCCGTCGTTCTCGTTCCCCTCTCTCTCTACGGGTTCCCGTTTCTGTCGCGTAGATACGCCGATACGCGCAGGAGATCGAAATTCAAACGCGGGTATAATGGGGCGATTTCGCCTTGAAACGTCGAGTGGAAATTCTCCTTCCGCCGGATATTGCTCGGCGGCCGATTGATCATCTTTTGGAAACGGGGGCGCGATTGAAAGCGCGACTTTTTCTGTTGCCTGACTCAAAAGCTGTAACGCGTGCTTTTTAAGGGCTGTTTGCGCTGAAGTAGCAAAGAACGACCATGCATTTCATATATTTCTCAATGTACAATATAGGTAGATGCGATCGTCGACACTTTGATCGTTCAATGGTAATTGGGACTGAAATCTGGATTTTCTGAATAATAATATTATTGTGAAATTAAAAATTATATAACCAAATATATTAGGTGTTAAACTTAATTCCTGCCGTTTTTCGTCTCCAAAATTGATTTGTTTCGAAGGGAAGATGAATGAATACCTTAATCAAAGTAATTTCCTCCATTTTCTACTTTATTATTAATTAATAATACTTTATTAATAATACTTTAATTAAGGTATTTCCCTTCGATATGTAGATCCCCTAATATATGTAGATAATAAATATATTCTATGACATATAATTCTCCAATGTGTTAATTTCCATCCACCTTACGCGCGTTCCATGTTATTTTCCAATTATATATTTGAATAATTATAACATTTAAATTGATGATAATTATATATTTAGATTAGATATCCGAGCGTTATATGATCCGTAATTAACGTAAGATAATTGACACGTGATATTCAGTCATATTACAGGAAATTCCTCCACTAATCCCATGACATGATAATGTTCTCGCCTCACATTATGTTACCTCACCGGATACAAATTATTGCCGCGATTTTTATGACGTTATAATTGCGGAACGCAAGCACGGCTCAACTTTAATTTCGCCGTGCACGTGTCCATTGTCAGCAAACTGCGGGCCATCGCATCGGTTTGATTGCATTAATCTCGAAATTGCGATAACGTGTTTATGCGCGACGTGTCGCGTGTGATTTAACTATAACTATAACTATAATAATCCGAATCTGCGTCTCTTCCGTGAGATCTTCCCACCAAGAATATGTCATTACCGGATCTAATTATGAAGGTTTGAAACGTTCCAAAAATTTTGCGTAGCATAACTCCGAAACGCGCGAATTAATTCTTTTTCTGATACGATCCTCTAATAAATATATATATGTTCAGAGATCTTATTTTTAAAAAATATAAAATAATAAAAGATCTATAACATAGGTACGTAACATATACAATATTTCCATATGCGATATTTTTCGAGAATGAAACTCAGAGAGAGAGACTTATAATATTAAATTAATAATTAGTTGTCATAAAATATATTATTGTCGGGTCTGTTTATGAATACTTGAAACCTCTAAAAAATCTTGCATAACAACTCTGAAATGTGCAAATTCTTCCAACGCAAACTCTAATGAAATATTTTTACACGTTCACACTTGTAATATTGAATTGATATACAAGCCGTCACATATATGTATCACAAAATAACAAAAATTCAATAATAATATGATAACAATTGAAGCCTCGATGGAATATTTATATACGCATGATTCTGTATTTGTGATGTAATTGCATCTCTCGCATTATGCTGCATAAAACGTTCTGCAATTCACCATCGTATCGCCGGCAATACGCCACGAAATTAGCCAAGCGCCAACATTAATCTATCCGCCCTGCGAAAATCATGATATCAAACATTAACAAGTCTGACGGCTCTTTTAACAGCGAGTGCTTTCGACGCGCGTTACGCTCCAAATGAATGACACGCTAAAATGGAAGTTCGGTCATTCCTGTTCGCCTTTTATTCGCGCGTGCAGCGTGATCAATATCGAATAACACGTTTCCGTAGCGCGCGGATTTTTGTATTAAAAGCGATATTGCAATTATTGTGAGACAGTGAGATATTAACGATGGTAATATCGTTTGTTTTACGTAGGCAAAACAAACGCATTGCATTCACAAATTTAATTAACGGAAGATACGAAATTTTGGCACATGTGCTTTACATTAATTAATTCCTGAATCAATTCCATTGGATATACAAATCAACTGTGCTGATTGAATGTTACATCAACTATTACAACTTGTATATTAATTTTAATTAGATACTGATAGTAGATATTGTAAATAAAATTTGCATTTTTTTAAAATAAAAAACTGCAAAGAAGGATTTTGCTGAAATATCTAAAAATTTAGCTAGATCTGAAAATAACTTTGTCGTAACATTAAAATAATTATGGACGTTCAAGCATAATCAGCAATGTTGCAAACAAGTTTTGACAATTTTCCAACAACTAGCATAGACGTCATAATTATTTCGATAATCGAACAAAATTATTTTTAAATCTGTATCTATATAGTTACATACTTTGGCAAAACTTCTGTTAGCAGTTCTCTTCCCGTGCAAATATTTGAGACTACATTGCTATTTGCAGACATTTATTTATTCTCAAGTTTTCAATTCTCGTGAATCTTTTCTTACATACAAGTTTATGTACATATATAAATCTGCATTTCATCATGAGGTGTCTAAGGTGGAAACCCCAGTAGCAAAATATCTCTTCGATGCTTATTCTATCGGCATGGCATCGCCTGAATCATTACAAAAGGATTTTGTCCTTTGCATCCGTCTTTAAAGCCTACTCAAATATACATAGACGCCATTCTCGATTTTAATAGATTAATTTATATGTTCCTGACGCGTAACTTTGATTTTCCAATTTTAGATGGGGAACGGTAGATACCCGCGTTTTTTACTTCATTCTCTTTTCTTGACTACTTTGAGAAGCACAAATCGCCGAGAATGGTTTCGTTTAATTAGTTACGCAGACAAACAGAGACCTGTTGCCAGTATAAATTAATTATTAGCTGAAATTATCAAATTATTAAATTAAAAAGAATTGTTGAGAAACCATTTAATTATCTTATCGTTGCGAAATGTTAGCCCGTTTTTATTACGTTTTTATTAAACATGAAATTTTTAGATACGAAAAATTTCTCATAAGAATATTACGTGAGTACTAGTTGTATTGATCGTAACGAGATATGAAACATGTGACACGAAACAGTCTTATATCTAACAGGAGGGTTCATACGAAACACCTAACAACGAATCACGCGAAGGACACTTTTTCCACCCCAACCCTTATTTTGTTACTTTACTTGCATCGATAAATCCGTCACGAGCGTTACCACCGGCCACTTTTTTTACTTCCAACTGGTGCGAACAATTCTCCCCGACAACATCCAACATCTCTCTTCGTAATAAACATCAGGCAGCAGCCGTAGGAAAATGTCGGCAAATCGCAGAGCCGGGCGTCGCGCGTGCGTAGGTAACAATGGTTGGCGGTGGACAAAGGAATCCACTATCAATGGAGCGACCCCTCCGTTCGTCTAACAATTAACCCCACCGAATTCTCGGTTCCCCACTTTCTTGAAAATCGACGCGCACCTCTCGTCTCTCAAGAGGGCTGCTCATCCCCTCACAATGAAGAAACATTTTTGACGGGTTTCCAGTTTGAATAAACGCACATCAATTTCTATGGTTATGGAAATTGTTTCTTTGCCTCTCGGTGTGCTTTCTTCTCGCGTCAAAATTCAATCGTAAAAATTTAAGCCTTGAGAAGAAAGAACGTTTAAATAAAATTGATCTTTTTATTACCAAAATCGATGTCAGTTGAATTATTATATTTAATTATTTATTTTTTTATCTATTAATCGACAAAGGAAAAGTTCATGTTATCGTTTACTCTTATCTATTTTATATATAGATTATATGAAAAATGAACAAGATAGAATATTAGATTGGATTCTCACCCTTTTCTAAAAACACATTCTGAAAATTACCTTACCGCGCGCGCGTTAGAAGGTTAATAACGTTCCGCAATTTCATTCGTACCACTCAAAGTTTTCATGAAAAACTTAAAATATACACTTTATTAAAATCCGCGATGCGGCGTTTGTTAATACATATCTAATATCCAATTTCATACGTAAACAATAAATTTCGACATCAATGGGCTTATATGCAGCTATATCTGTTCGATAATTAACTTCTGGCATAGGGGATGTTTGATTCGGGCGTGGAGTTCGCGTGAGACGATTTATAATAGCGTGTTTAACTAAGTATGCTGTGATCTATGTTTCTATTAAAGATCAAGAAGATAGAATTATCAGATTACACGTAACACTGTATTTTCAGTTGTGTCCAGAAAGTCTGAATAAATTAAATATTGTTCGATGTGTCGTACATTAGTATTGCAAAGCGCTCGTTCAGAATTTGCTAATGTTACCTGTGCATCTGCAAGGATGCGCCGCATCAAGGCCAAGGTGGGGTGCGTTGTGAGATCATCTTGAAGGGCAAGCGCCTCGCCTTCCTTGTTCAAACGATTCAACGTCTTCAGAGCTGCAATCAGAAAAAAATCGATTGCAAATGCACTATAGACGATATTGGTAAAAATTGTTATTATAACTATAAAATAATTAAAAGGCTTCTTCCACGTACACTAGCTGAATTTAGTGTAGGATCATAGATAATCCATATTTATTATAATTTATATTACAAACCAAACGTTTCGTTTCATAAGTTCATTGCGTAAAATATTTCATAATTATATGTATTACTATTGAGAATGGTCTGATGACAGACCGAAACGTTTGGTTTGTAATATAAATTATAATAAATATGGATTATCTATGATCCTACACTAAATTCAGCTAGTGTACATGGAAGAAGCCTTTTAATTATTTTATAGTTGTTATTGATCCACGGTTGATACTTAAATTTATTGTTATTATATATCTGCGTTAGTTCATAGAAGTCTAAGAAATAGAGGAGAGTGAGAGAATTGTGAACATGAGGTAAACGCGCGGCCATACTATTGCAATACATTACAGTATATAGTAGTAAGATATAACCTCGCATCCAGCGATAGTTCGATATAAGCTTATTGTTAGTGCCACACTATAACACGTGACCATAGAAAGTGCATATTTGTTTAAGACAAAAATATACCATTACATATTTTCGATAATTTTCATAAAAAAGAATGAGAAAATTGACGAATACCTATAAAGGAGAAGTTAAATAAAACTGACAATTATTTTCTATCAAATTATTACAATTAATGATTATAATAATTATTATTGATATAAATTATTATTTTGAACAAGCAATAAAACCGATTTAGCATTGCTCCACGTAGCGGATAATCCTACGTTTTTCTAGGAAACATCTGACAAAAAGAGATATTGTTCACATTGCAGTTGTTGGCAGTACAGCGTTTTACAGCTCAATCAAGACTTGTGTCCGCATCTCGGCGGTAAATGACCGAGCTTTGCGGAAATCGTTGGCACGTGAAGGGTACTCGGCGGGTATGTGCGCCATTGGGTCGTGCTGAGCCTTTCATCCGAGACATGCGGAGAGTCAGAGAATTCCCGAGCCCGGACCTTATACTATTGCCCAAGATGGCCGGTCTCCCCTGGCTTGTTCGTCTCGTATTATCTTCACCCGGCCGGTGGTTTGAACGGCGGGATAATTGAATTCTCGTGGTAGTCGGTGATCATGGTGCGAACGTGGAAAGGCCTGGGGGTTACCGAACTGTTATCGACAAGTTCGTGAGAGCAGCTCGTTTTGCAAAGGTGCCCGAATAAGCTCAGGATATAGACACGCGCCTTCGATGCTTCCGCAATATCGCGCAGAAGCTACGTGCTTTGGTAGAGTTTTTAAAAGATAGAAGTACGTGATGTTGTGCTTTGACCCACTTCGTATACTTTCGGCTCATATGAAATTAGAAGTTTAAGCTTATAAGTTGCGTCCACGCTACGTGTTCATAAGCTTAATAGAATTGAAGAGCTTCCCGCAACAATGGGCTAACTCACATTTTGTAAAAACAGAGCAAATAAACTCTAAAGTTAAAGTGATGGAAAAAGTACCAATATCGTATACGCTCGATTATGTTGTGGAGTTAATATAACGTTTTTCCACCGCTTTAATTTTAGAATTTATTCGAAATTTGTATAAAATTCCGTTTTTACACAGAGTTAGTCCACTGTTCCAGCAAGCCGTTCTATTACGAAGACAATTTTATGTTTCACAAGTTTCTCTTACTTTTATAAAACTGTTGTTATCAAAGGAAAACAGTAACTGCACTTCCTGATAAACGATCAACTTTCAAGTAAAGCTAGAGATAGAGAGAGTAGCGGTGGAATTATAATGTCGGATAATACATTCCGGAACTCACCGCGCTAGCTTAAACGTAAATTTGCTACATAAACGAGATGCACATGTAGTCGGCGATGCGATGTCGGCTTTGATGTGGCCTAAGCAAAATTCGAAGCGAATTCGTAAATTACGTGACGAAGATATATACTACAACGAACCTAGTTAAAAATGTATTTTGACTTTACGTGGGATTGATTTTTGAGTAATTAACGCTATATCAAGTAGTACAGCCAAAAATCGTCGGTTTAAAATCTCGCGAAATCATTGGAAATATTAAATCGTCCAAAGCCAATTGTAGGTTATGTGAGAGTGTATAATTGCATTAATGGTACGTTTTGCGTCGCCACGCGCCGCTGCTCTTTGGTGATAATTTAATAGTTACCGTTAATCCAATTTTAATCACGCGCACGATTTTTCATACGAACGCGCCAATCAAGCTTCGAAGCTTTAGTAATACAAGCATGAAACAAGTTTGCCGTTTTGTTGCGTAATCGATGTCGCAACGAAGACGGCATCAGGAACGAATCTGACGCGATTAGAGTATTATTTGTTGTGCCGGAGTTGCAATTAAGCGCAATTAAACTGCCGCTTGTGCCAGAGCACAGGAAGACCTAAGCTACACCAGAGAAACATGTTTTATCGACTTAAGTTCTGTTTGCTGAAGACAAAGGTCTCTTCTTGTCGATAAGATACGAATTCTAGATCGTCGAACGTCTTTCCAGCAGATCCTCGCTCTACAAAGTCCTCGGAGAACGAACGTATTATCACCAGATCTGGAGAAATAGCTAGTCGTAAAATTGCTTTCCGCTCACAAAGATCGAGAGAAACTGAACAAAGGTGGAAATATATTCTTAGAACAAGTAAAAAATAAGAGAACTTATAGCAGTTGTGTCATTAAAAGTATTGGACAGAATATCACTGTCTACTTATCGTTCTCTTTAAAAGTAAATATTGATAAAAATTTAATTACAATTCAAAAATTTTAAATATCTGCATACGTATCTACAAACATCCTACTGAAATAGAAATATTGAGTGATTTTGACATTTACGAGTTAGATAGAAAATAATGTAGGATTAACTATCTGTTCAATTGCGATCAAGCAACTTGCAATTACCGTCAGCTCAGATTTCTATCTGTCATCTTTAAGCCGATTGATGAGTAGAAAAAAAATACGTTGAAACGGGTAGATCAGAAAACCCCTTTTCTTCACGGACTGTGATCTTAAGATTGTAGCGGTTCTTCAAACACAGCAGGAAGCACTTTCACATCAGGAACGTCGAGCATCCTTACCGAATAATCTCGCACGATCATTACTACCCTAAAAGAAGAACGCTCGGTAGTGCTTCGTGACGGAGATTCGCGATTAAACAGCTGCATACTTCCGCATTAGAGATTAACTATAATTATTCCTAGCACGCTTTTTGCAGAGTAATTTCACGCAAAAAATTTACGTCAAATTTCCTTAAACGCAGATTAAAAACTAATTACTATATTTATTTAAAAAAGAATAATAAATTTAAAAATTACAAGAACCAATAATTATGACTGTAACAAGAATAAATCAAAAGAAAATAAATTGCCAATGTAAGCCAACGCTGTTATTAGTATACGTTATTAGAAATAATATATTATAAAAATTAAACTCTTCGAATGTAAAAATATTTATATCCGAATTAGAAATATTTAATAACCGATTTAAAATATTTAATATCTAATATTTTCGAAAAAAATCAGCTTTTGTAAAAAAAATATTTTGTGCGTTAAATCATCAGGTTTAAGAAATTTTAAATATTTAGTTCATCTCGAATCATTAAATCATAAATTGTTAAATCATAATGATTTAGTTTATTTCTTAAATTTCTCAAATTCACGAAATTGGGGAATGCGGAATAAATCGCCGGTGTGAAGTTGGCACCCCATTTTGAAAAAATCGATATTTTATCCACAGTTCCGTTTGCACCCACAATAGTTCTACAGTTCCTGCTAAGTTTTAACAATAGTTCCGCTGATATAAATAGCAAAAAGTCGGCGGGAACTATTACGTGGTACTTTACTCTTGTAGTGGGGTGCCAGCTCTAACATTAAAAAATTGTTTAAAAATACTTAGAGGCCGGAACTGTCGCTGAAACCTATCAGGAACTGTAGAACTCTTCGAAAACTTTAGAATTTCGTGATAAAAATTAATTTTTGCGATACTTGGGGTGCCACGCGAAGTTGGCACCCCATTTATAAAATTTTTTTTTTTTAGCTAAATCAGCGGAACTATTGTTAAAACTTAGCAGGAACTGTAGAACTATTGTGGGTACAAACGGAACTGTGTATAAAATATCGATTTTTTCAAAGTGGGGTGCCAACTTCACACCGGCGAATAAATCAACTCGTCGACACCAGCCACCGAAACGATAAATCTTGCGTGTAATGCAAGGTAAAAACGTGCCCTCGCGAAAGTAGGCGACCGCATTAAAATATTCCGCGCGATGTCGATAGGCTTGGCGTTGTAGCATCTCGCCTCGACACACCTACAGCCTCGGTTTGCGCCGGTATACATGTCAGAGTGCACGGGGAGCCCATGTGGTCCTGGATGGTCGGTTCTTCCAGGTCGGGGGTATATAGGTCTACGGTAAACACGGAGAGAAGTAGATACGCCTCCGTCGTTTCCTCGCCACAGCGGGGGTTGTGGGAATATATCTACTGATATACGGCGCGCACCGATATTATGCACCTCCCTGTGTCGGAAGTGAGATTCTTTATGAGCTTTTACACCAACTCGGAACTATCGAGGTCGCACGGCCGGCTAATGCGAAACAGGAGTCTCTTTATGGCCTTCGGCACTGATAAAGCGGTACTCGATAGAGCTCCGTTTGCGGAGGTTTGATAAAGGGTTTTACGATGAATGACGTCGGTTTAACATCTTCTAGTACCCCGTATTAGAATGAAATACTCGTGGTGGATACTGTTGATATCGGATGGAAGTAAAATGCGTCGGTCACATCGGCGTATTTACATAATGCATTATATACCTAGCTAAGATTTCGCGTCGCGTGCGCGTTTAAAATGCGGCGCGGTGGTTGCAAATCATAACCGCGACACGTATCGTTTCGACTTCCGGGACAACCGAGACGTGTGTGCGTTACGACCTTTTGGATCTACTATCTGTCACGTCTTGTAATTCCAACTTTCTCGATGTCAAGTAAAATGAACGACTGGCATGACAAGCAATGAAAGTTAAATCGCAAGAGGAGCGCAAAATAGCATAAACCTTATTAGGAAATTAATGAGTTGAATTGACAGGCTGACTTGTATCGACAAATTCATCCCTCTGGTTGTAAAATTAAAATTTTTTAATGCTATTGCGTTGACGTCTAGAATAGTCCGATCGTTAAACCTCGCGGGCGTGTCCAAAACTCTCAGTTAAATCAATTAAACTTACCTCTCCATCATCTCGTTGAGTGAGATAGAGAGAAAACGAAAAAGGATAAATGCTAGAACAGTTAGTCACTGGGCAGAGTACTAGCGTCTATTCTTTTTGTTTTCTTTATCTTGCTCGACGATGATGAAGAAAGAAGCATTTAGCTCGCGAGTTAAGTTTTGGACACGCCTGATTCTAACGGTACCGTAATTTTCAGAAGTATCCAAGAAAGTGGTGTCGGATTTAATCTAATGTTCTCTTTTTTTCGTTTTTCTAATTCATGTATAAAGTGAGTAAAATAAGCAAATAATAATAATATAAAACTTCTTTCTCTGTTTATTTATAAATGAAAAATAATTAATTATTATAAAAATAAATAATTATTATAAAATGATATTAGAAAAATATTGCACAATTCAGTATAATAGTCAAACTCATCCATCAAGAGAAAAGTTATCAATAAAAAACAGTACTTATAAAAAAATCTTTAACTTATTGTCTTAATGTTAAAATAATAAACAAATATTGTAAGTATTTTGTCTTTCTGCAAAATGGGGTCACATCTGATCCCGTTCCTACCATTAGAGGGTTAAAATAGCATACGAAAATTTTAATAACTATAACATTCAAGACAGAAACGTTCCAATTGCACGGTGCGCGTCTTAATGCGTTGCGACGTATCGCAATGAGTTCCTCGTAATCCTCGAGACACAGGTACCAGAATTACCCTGTGCTTAATATATATATCCGGCAGAGCGCATAGTTTACCGGTATGACTTCCGTACAGCGGCGCGTACACGGCGCGCTGGAAACAGGATTAATGGATTAGCGATGTTTTGAATTACAAGCGAAGTGTAAGCGGGGCAAATATTCTCTCTCTCTCTCTCTCTCTCTCTCTCTCTCTCTCTCTCTCTCTCTTCAATTAGAGCGGAATTCTACGAAGCAGCTTCGAGTTACAGCGGAATCGGCGCATCTGCAAGAGCCCCTGAGAGTCGTCGGGGTGATCCTTTATAAATGTAGACTATTCCGCTTCGTAAAACGGAAGATCATTCATTTTACGTAAGTTACAAATCTGTCACTTAAATATTAAGAGAGAAGAAACAGATGAAATGAAATATTACATTATTATCGTCATTGTAAATTGGAAAAATCTTAAAACTCTCAAGTACCAAGAATTATCTATTTCTATCCTTTTTTCCTTTATATCGACATATGTGTTGTCTCAATTAGAAATATAGAGACTGGTACAAGAAATAACCCGACGTATAGTTTGTTACATTGATGTTCCATTCAGTGAAAGCGAGATTCTTTATGGTTTATTGCCCGCTGGAAACACATATCGCGAGCTTGCCGCGAGGATACATGTAGTGCAGACTGAAGTAGACATGAGCGATATGTACATGGTAATAAAAGTCATAACAGGATGTGATGCATTACATATACATATATATGTATATGTATATAAATGTGTGTGTGGTGTTGCAAAGCATTACCAAACTATGTGTGACCCAAGACCGTTACAAAGACGGAACATCGTGCTAAAAGCGACAACGTAACGCGGCATACTTAAACAAATAATTAACGTGTAATTAATAACCGTAACTGTATGATACATCGGAACGCGAAATGCCGTGTGTGTTTTGCTTGCGAGTTTGATTGACGCAATTTCCAAGATAAGCCCCTAAGTGCCTTGAATTTCCGGCGGAAACTTCGCATGGCGGACGCCAGGCTTGAAACCTATAGCACGATGTTTATCTTCCCAAGCACCATGGAGGGGAAATCCCGTGTGTAACACCACAACCTGCCTGGGAGTGACCAGAGAGCTGTCGTCGGACTCACCTTCCTCGTAGGGCTGCGCACGTTTGGCGAATGCCCTCGAGAAAACGCCGCCGCGCGGCTTCGAGGCGTCCACGCCGTTTTCTACGGCCGCGCTCATTTTCGCGAGTGGTTCTTCACCGAGTGTGCGTTTGCCGTGGACGTATCTGAAATTGACATATTACACGAAACGTTCTCATAAAAAACTATCGGAAACGATTATTGAACGCTCTTCGACATTCGGTCCCATATCAAAACTTTTCAACTCGATATCGTCAGTCGATCGGATATTGGATTTCATCGCCAAAGCAATTAAAATTTTAAATGTGTCGCCGATTAATTACATTTAATGTTCAAAAGTACATTTAATGTTCAAAAGAAGCTAATAATAAAATAAAAAAAAATTCTACTCTGCGGATAAAATAACTTTCTACGAGTCAGTTGGCTGTCATCTTAACTTTACATTATTACTATGAGAGACGCAGTAAAAGGATGATATTTCTCTTTAAAAAATTCTCCTTTGCTTTTTAAAACTTTATAATTTTATTCTATTTATAAATTTCAAAATAAAACTTACGTTCGCTTAAACAGTCTTTGCGTTTCAAAAACAAAAAAGAAATAAAACTATTAATGTTTTCCTGAGATATGAGCAAATAAAAATGTTCTGGATTTCGCAGACTCATTAAAATAACAATATAAGCAAAAATTAAAGATAGTAATCTAAGGTTAAGCAGCTTTACCTCCCTTTGTTGTTTTGAAAGTTATACAGATTATGCAGCGGTGGATTTATATGTAATCTCATTAACCTTTCGTGTGATTAGTGCATTAACGTAAGACCACCAATTTACTGGCGGTGCTCGTCGAATGCATAATACAAGTGCGGTTTTCACGCTGCTTGGGGCGAGTATAATGGCAAAGTTGTAAAGTACACGTCAATGTGTTAATTAATGTAATTTATACAGTTCTCTCTCGCATCTGATACTGCGTAAAAGTCAGTCTGTGCCAGTAACTTGTACCAAAACTCGGTATACTATAGATGAACTATCGTCACAACTGCCACCCACGTTCACAGTAACGTTAATTTGTATGCTACGATTAGAGAGTTTCTCTCTCTCTCTCTCTCTCTCCCACTCCCTCTAATTAAATTTAGATTGCTTAATTACCGGTTGGAAGATTACTAATAGAAATACGTCATTGATTCTTTATCGATATGCAAAAGGAACAAACCAGCAGATAATTATATTATTTTTTTGTATGATTTCTACATGGAAGGTTTTGCTAAAATATCTAAAAATTTAACTTATAGATACAGATTTAAAAATAATTTTTTGGACCATTAAAATAATTATGTAGGTCGCTAATACATGACGATAATGTCTAGTATTATATAATTAAGTTTAGACTGTTTACGTAATTATTTTGATGGCCCAAAATCAGTTTCAGATTCGTATCTAATCAAATTTTTAGACACTTCAAAAAAACCATTCTTTCTCTCCATGTATTTAATTTAAAAAAGTTAAAAATGTAACACAATTAGACAAAAATTTTGTGGGATAAAAATAAAATGAGTTTCTGCAAATCCATTTCAAAAAATTCACTTGACTTCAAGCCACTTGGATTTAGCGTGCGTATCAACATTCCAGGAAGCTGCATTATCATAGAGGTATTGTCCTTGCAAGCTTATGTTTACGTAACGCAGCAGGAGACCCTCGTTACTGGTCTTGAGGATGACGTCATTATACAGAAAGTCCGCATTGGTGGCTGGCGAGCAAACGACGACGAGCATATAATAACAGCGTGTGCCGCTCGCCGTCGATATACTCTCCCCGAAAATGGCGCAGCACCCCATATTACACGTCACCCTGTGCACACACGTGTATCGTCACCCCTCTTGTCGCCTCGAGACCCGCCGTCATTCGATCGTCATAATTTATCATTACACACGGGGAAAGACGCGCTCGATAAATCCATGCCGTGTTCAACTGCGTTACCATTGATTTATGCACTGTGACGTTGGTACGGCCGTAAAGGGAGATCTATCGTACACCCTTTGCCGCGTTACGGCATTAGAAATCAACCCTCTCGCGCCCTCGCGCGTGCGTGAGCCAGAAATCCAATGGAAAAAAAATGTCGACTTTCCATTTTGTATGCGACCTTTCCGGTTCTGAAATATCCGGCGCGATACGATCGCATACTCGAAGCAACATGCAGCGACAAATAATTCGGCGAGTGTGTAAAACGCTCACCAAACACACACTTGAAATTCGAGGGGTTTGCTGCTTCACGAAAAAGTTTTGATTGACTATTCAGAAGTAGCGACATTTAATACATTTATTAATTAAAATGTCATTTTTGTAAATTTATTTCCCTCGATCGTGTGACTATTTAAACGAGTTCGCTATTTCAATGGGCCGTGTTAAAGGAGTTTAGTAGTTCGTAATTTTGTTGCGGAGTTTAACTTTGATTATACAATTTAGACTATTTTTGCATAGCAATGGTCCAATCTGAATAAATTCGCATGCTCTGCTGCGAGCAAGCGATTAAACGTTCGCCATTTCAATTTCTGCTTCGCATTCTCGATTGAATACGCTTATATTTAGCACGATGCACGGCGATAAAACGTATATAACGAAATGGTAAAATAATTTTGTTTGTTTCATTATTGTGCGTTTGCACTCGATTTAGTGTTGCATTCAGCGCTAAGTGTTGCCGTCTGATTTCGAGACTTTATTTTTTATAAAAATGAAATAATGTTTTCCACGGATATTTTATGTCGTGCTTTATAAATGTCGAGAATCAATCACAGACAAACGAATTATCACATAACTTCGAGAAGACTCTTCGTTGTCCAATAAATCGAGATAGAGACATGCTCACAACGTGTGTGCTTTTTCCATTACAAATCCAATCAACGGATTAGCGGATTAAGAATATCAGGCCTGGGATATCGTGTGCGGCATTAAAAAACTGATTGTTTTATTATTTTAGTGTATTTATGTCTTGACAACAAAAGCAGCGAGGAGATTGCATCACGTGGGTGTTTAGACTCGATAAATTCTTGCGGGGTTGCGAGTCGACGCTCCTGATTTATGTACCGCGACAGCAGAACTCATAAGGGAGATCTATAGTCGTTTTTCCATTTCTTCTTTCTACGTCCCATGGAGCTACACGGAATCTTTGTCAGTGATTTTTAACTTGGTGGAGATTTAAGATAGTAACATCCGCGAAACTTTGTCTTTACTAGATGGAGTATTTTTATGGCGTTGCCGTACTGTGGGACTTTATTGATTTATTTTTTAATATTTCTCGTAAACTTCGAAAGTGACTCTTTAAAATGCATGAGAATTATTATCTACGAGATACATTTGTTGATTACTTATAGGAAAAAATATTATATTTTGCCAATACGTGGAAAAAATAATTTTGCTAGAAGTATCTAAAAATCTAAGTTGATACAAATCTGAAAATAGATTATTAAAATTTAACTAAATATAAATTTGAACATAATTTTGTTGGGTCTATCAAAATAATTATGTAGGAAATTCAAGCATGATGGATAATACTGCAGAAAGTTTTGACATTCCAGCAATTAGTGTATGTTTCATTCTATATAATTATTTTGATAGTCCAACAAAATTATTTTCAAATGTATATTTAGTTAAATTTTTCTTCTTTTTTTCTTCTTTCCGTGTATGAACGTTATTACAAGTATTATGGGCTTATTGTTATCGGTCCTAGAATTTCCTGTGCATTCCAGTTTAACAATTTTATGTATTTCAGTTAAATAATCCGAACCGTTTTTTTTGTTATTAACTTATTCCCGTATTGTGCAATTTGTAATTGAGAAGCTCGTGTAATTCTATCTACATTAGCTGCGTTAATAAACTTCGAGTGAGCGTAACATGATGGGAACGAAACTCGCAACGAACCGCGAACCGCGGAGAGAAATTATTCGCTCGCTCTACGGTTTCATTCGTATTGATGAACTTCCGCAAATAAACACTTTCATGCTGACGAAAGAGGGAATAAAAGCAGCCGAGGTTGAATAGAAGCAATAAAGTCCGAGAATAAATTGAACCACACATCCCACAGAATGGCATCAACCTATGTAAATCCGAGGATAAAGTCAACTATAGCAATGTAATTCCCCGAATTAAAAAGATCTTTAAATACAATCATAATAAATCAAAATAAAATAAAGTATGAAATCAATAAAGTGCAATTAAAGATACAATAAAATTAAAAGAGACTATTTGTCGAAAACTTGTGTATGCAATTTTTTATTGTTTAATGTGTCTATTTGCTTAACGGGTTACACATATCGCTCTCTTACTTAAAACATGACACAACAAATTAAATTTTCCAGAAAAGAGAAAACACTATTTTTATCTTGACAGAAAATTATTGATTAATTAAATAATATCAGGAGAAAAAATATATTCTTAACATGATCAAATTTTTTTTATTTCACAATCCTTAATAACACCTTTTTTGAATTGTAATAATTTTTTCATAAAGTTAAGTTCACTTTTGAAAGGGTAATGTTTACTTAAGTCATTCACCGTAATAACTAAAATCATTACATGAAATAACAAAATGATTACGAAATAGATGAAATGGATTTGATATATTTTCTAAGACAATTTATGATATTCCAGGTCCTTTCTTATCTCTCACAGACGAATAATGGGCAGTGACGCGGCTGTGTTTCACGACGGAGTAATAATTTGTTATTGCATCCCTAGAAACGAGTGTTATTGTCAGATTCGGAATTACAGAAGTTTGCTATCATGTACGACACCCTGGTGCCCAATTTCAAAATGGACATTACCACGGCTTTGACGATCCCTTTAATCGTACTCATCTGGGAAATGACGAAGTTTCGTTTACCTTTCTTTATAAAGCAGTTTGCCAAATGTCCCATTGAAAGTCCCATTAAAAGTTGGATTTAATTTATCGAGAAGGACCTCCAGTAATAATTGATTATAGATATGTTTATATATATAAAATTAAAAAAATATTTAAAAATTACGGTTGGCGAGTAAATATAAACGTGCAAAATTACGAAAACATTTTGTATATATTAAATCTTATTTGATATAACAGAGTTTACTAGAAATAATTCCAATTAAAGATATCGTTCGTGATGATTCATTCCGGCTATTGAATCTACCGAAGTAAAATAAATGAAAAGAGCAAGACAGCAGTTGATATATCAGGGGAAACGACCGAGTTACCGACATTCTCCGCTTTTCTTCTCTGTGTATTCTGATCGATTGCGCTCTTCTCGAAGGGTCGACCAGCTCGATAACATAAATACAAATTACGATGCGATCCATTGTTGTATCTCCGCATTTTCATGTAACAAGGTACATGAATTAAATATAACATCAGCCTCGTGGACCAATATTTCTCCTAATTTCTTATTGTCCAGAGAGTATTTGTTTCCATCTTATTTCGCGTCTATCTCGCTTCGCGTATGCATTCGCATCTGATTTGCAATTTCCTTATCCTTCCCAGCTAGGGAATTCGCCAGCTTTATATCGCATCTAATTTACCCCCGATGGCGTGAGTCTCCTCAGGATCTCGAGCAAGTAGTTGTCTCGCGTATAACTAATTACCGAGAAACCCATTCCGAAATTTTGTTTCACCACCGCCGAAACAACGCGCGTCCCATCTCTTCCCCCCTTCAGATGACTCCTCTCAGTGCACCTCTCTTCTACTTTCGCGCGGAAGGAAATTGCGAAATGCCAGGCGCATCGTGCGTCTTCCTCCGGCCCTGTCAGGAGTTCTGCACAGACGAATGATGGTTTCTACAGACGGAGTCGAGAGAACGAGTCCTTGCCTTCGCGCGAAAGGAAATCTCGCGAGATGCAACGCAGTACGGCGCCGTCGAATGATTTCACGGCGCTTTCCGGATTGCCTCTTTGCTGCATTCAGCGTGCAAACGTCGAGATTTATGACGTAGACGTAAATGCATGCGAGGACCCTGTCCTGTTGTCACGGGATTCGAGTTGCAGTGAGTCGTCGCGTTAAACCCCAGCGAAACTTTGTTGCACCTCGTGCGACGTGTCACGTCGGCAATCCAACCGCTTAACGAAATTTATATACGGACAGCTATGTCCTTTTCGTTACAAAGTTCACAAGTTTTCAACAAAATTTCATGTTCAGAGATTTTCCTTTAATTCAATACTTTTAACTTTTTCCAGTTAAAAATTAAAGAATAACAAGAATAACTTTTATCTCTTAAAAATACAAAAAAAACCATTTAATGGAATTATTCACTCAGTGGAATTTTTACACAGAAAGAACGGTATTACTAAAGTTAGCTACGTACAGATTTAAAAATAATTTTTTTGAATTATCAAAATAATTATGTGATCATTTAAGCATCGATAACAATGCTACAACAAGTTTTGACATTCAGTAACCAGTTTGAGTATTCTATATAATTATTTCGATGGTCCAAACAAAATTATTTTCAGATGTGTATCCAGTTAAATTTTTAGATACTTTAACAAAAGTATTATTTTTGTGTACACTGTTAAATTTTATAGGGTCAAATTAACTTAACGTAAGTCGCTACTGCTCCTACTAAATATATCGTTATTTTTAACTAAAATGATAATTAAATTTAACATTATACAATTGTTAAATTGATATTGTATAGTGTCAAATATAACCATTGTTTTAGTAAAAAATAACGATATTATTGAGTAGGAGCAGTGGCGACTCACATTAAGTTAATTTGACCCTATAAAATTTAACAGTGTATTTACAGAAAAAATTGAATCAAGAGTTATAATCAGTATAATGTGATTTGAACTAATAAATATGAATATTTTAATCTAATCTATCTTTCCGCATTTCTTTCTGTTTCTTTTATCCCGTGCTTACCTCGACGTTACCATAAATCGCGTCGTTAACTCGATATCATCGGCAGCCGGCCTGAGAACACCTTGCGGCTATGCGCGATTTTAATCTAGGTACAATATAAAAAAAATGAAATGGTTGCATGAAGAAAGGCGACAGCAAGCTCGAGGAAATGGAAAGAGAGCATCGAGAAGGGTGAATTTGAAGCTAATGACGGCGCCAAAGCTAAACGCTCTTTATTTTTTTTTTTACCTTCTACCTTAATTAGTGCGCTCCCGACCGCGTAATTATTGCGTTACGGTTGCATTAGGCGGCAACCAAGGCGAGTATCCATGGTACACCCAACAATTTCCAACTTTTTCTTTCGCGCTAATTTCCCTTTTAGGTGCTTTTAATAACGTTGGTGCATAGCGCATCACAAACGCGCGTAACGTTTTTACTTGATAATTCTAGAAATTACGACAAAGAAATATTATATTTATAATATTGAATATAGGCACCGTGATCTTAAATGTAGTAGAGTTTCAGCTAGTTTTGTATTAATTAAATTTGTACAAATCTACATTTTTTGTAAATATACTTCTTTTCGTTTTGAAAATCCTTTCCCTTTTTTTCCTTTTTTTCCTCTGAGTATGTACGTCACACAACTAACTTTACTTACTATATCATAGATCATATAAACAACGCTGAAGTTCACTCAAGTTTCAAATGTGATAGTTGACATGAGCGTGATTAAGTTCTAAGTCGGACAAAGTTTGATGGAATCGTTAGATTGTTTTGATTTTAGTAGGAGATTCAAACCGACAACTGGTCGAACAAAGTTTCTTATCTTAAACTTTGACGTGTTAACAAGTATCAGCCCTCGACGTGAAGCTTATCGATTGAACACGCTTCAATTGTTTGCGAATTTTTGCATTTTTCGCGCGCGATTGCCCCTTCTATTATGTTTAGCATAAAATAAAATAAATTCAATAAATTAAAATCTATTAAAATGAAGATAAAATAATCATACTAAATAGAAATGAAATAAAATTATTTTTGCGTGACGGAATAGAAGATCGAATTGGTATTTGATGTTTATCATATCTAAAAAAGTGTCAGATTTTCATTTTTAATTCTCAATGTAGATTTCTTTATCTTTCTATATTTATGAACACAGTTAATGACTTTGATTTATTCGAAAACCGAATAATGCCGTCGATTTTGGGGATCAATTATTTTGATATAATAAATACTTGAATCGACTTCAAGCACCAATTTAGAAATCAAATATTGTTTCGCGCACAATCCTGTTATCATTTCAAAATAATAATCACATAATTCGCAATCAGGCCGCGGCTCGACCTGTTCGGTTTTTTCTAGCTAGGAACAATGAACGCTAGAGCAATTTGTCTCGCACGATGGAACATTCAGGATGAGCCTTAACGGTGAAAGTCGGACCGGAAGAATCAACGATCCGTGGCTGATGATACGACAATACAAACGGTACTGAAACCTTTTAGTTCCAGACGAAATGTCGCCACACAATTCCTAACCGTTGTCACTGAGATTGGCACAGATAGATAATCCCTCGGTGATCTCTGTCATAAATTTCGCGAATCAATTTTGTGGAACTGATAAGACATGTAATATTCTTCGCCATTCTAACATTGTTAGAAAATTTATAAAAATATTCTTAAAAATTAATCGTGTATTTCTCCTGAAATTTATATTCATTTTAAATTAATTGTAGCCGATTAATGATGAGAAATGACTAGATATCCATCTATATATACCTCATATTTTGCGATAAACATGCGTAAGCAAATTGAAGAAGAGTAATATCGCAAGACCTTTTATCCAAATAAGTATGCGGGGGTAATTTCGGACGATATATGCAGAAACAACTAATAAATAAAATTAGGATAAAACAATGCGGTCGCGAAATCACAAGCGACTGTATGACCATAATATATTCCGCGACGGCGAGCTACGTACCGAGTGGCGCGAAGAAATGAAATTTCGCGAATTGACGGCGAAATTTTGCCCTTTCCCATGCATGAGCAAGGCTAATCGTTCCTTTTATCGCAGATATGCGCAACAGTAGAAGATAGGTGACCATGTCTAAATTTAGTTAGTAGCGAGGAAATTTATTTTACGTCTAGTGACGACCAGCCAATTACCGTATCTCTCTTTCTCTTTCTATCGTTCTCTCTCTTTCCTTTTTCCTTCTTGGTGCTTTAATGTGTTCTCTCCCTATTTCTCTCTGTCCCTCTTTTATAAGCCCCTACGGCCGTGTACATAGGTCACTGCTGTAGTGAAATGAGATCAGAGCGAAATCGGAACAGAGGATGCAGATGGAGATAATACCAAGAGTAAATATACAGCACGTTCCACAATTGTAAAATCTATAAAATTAAGATAAACCTACATATTTTATCCTCTTTTAAATAAATGAGGCGTGCAAGGGAAAATATTGTGCCATTTTTTTAATTTTGGAGGAGAAAGAAAAAACTTATTTCTCTTAAAAATTATCACTTAAAAAATTTTACAAAAAATTACCGTAATGACATTACTAAAGATGTGAGCAATCAGTTTCTGCAAAAATGTAATTAAGTCATTCTAATTGTGTTAAAAAAATTATTTCAAAAAATTATATTAAATAATTATATTGTGTTAAAATTTTAAAATGTTATAAGTCCAAGTAAAAATGCCAATTTCATAATGGACTTACAACATTTTGAGTTTGTTTTTTCGTTTGTAGCAACACTTTCCATGTCAAATATTAAAATATGATAGAATAGCAATTACAACTCATTTATACAATAAAATGTAATTTGGGCATTTTCAATTTTAACACTGTGACACATCTCTAATAGATTTTAATAAATCCAATAACAATAAGATGTGAAACAAATATATGTATATAATTAAACATAGTTTGCTTTAATTTTGCTGACATCAATCCATTACATCATTTAGGAATAAAATTGTCTGAAGAATAATACACATGTTTATTTCATTGTCAGCGTAGATTTGATTGGAAGTTTCGGGACACCTTGTGGAATGTAGGAAGCAGAAGAAATTGAGAGAAACTAGGTGGGTGATGAGGAATAGAACTAGAGTCATGAATATTTATACTACGGGGATGGTTATATCGCGGTAGGAGCTTAGGAAAAAGGGACACTGCTATGTACGCAGGAACTATTCCACATAGTGCGGCCGTTGAGGCAAGTACAGAGATTCTATCCGAGTAGAATGCGGCGAATAAGCACGGTTCATAATGCACGGAGCAGATATGCACCATGGAGCGACACGTAATATGCGCGGCATACGTTAACTGTATATTGTATTATTCGTCGTATATGTAATCGTGCTCAACGTAGAATTAGTCGAGCCACCCTTACACATGTCCTATGATACGTAAGAGCTGCAAGATTAAGACACAACGAAAGCGACTAGATATTGTCATTGTCCTTTTTTTCATTATTTATTCGCAGCTTGCCTTTCATATTAAGTAAATAAAATTAAAAAATAACGATCGTATTCGATTATAAAATTGAAAACTTTCACACACACACACACACACACACACACACACACATTATTAGATTCTCAATTAAATTTTTACTTGATAAAATATTCTGGTAAAATTTTCCATTGTGGTAAAATGTTCTGTATTTAGTTGCTTATTTTATTTCGTGTATAGCGTATCGTATGCGATTAAAATTTTATTTATGCGTAACAATGTAAAATTTTATAGAATTTTATATTCACAAATAAGATTAAAAAATGAAGCAAAGAGAAAAGCATAAAAGAAAGCAGCGCAAATATTTAGCCGCAAATGGCATTGAATCACGATTTAGCTTGTTAAAAAAACGGCGATATTGTAGTTGAACCAAATAAACCGTAAAACAGAGCATATAGTAGAATGTATAATATATCATCGAGGTTTGTAAAAGATTTCGTTATGTCACAGTGCCCCGATAAATGAATAGACAAAACGTACCTATAGTTTGAAAATGATTTAGAACACGATATGCGCAGAACGATCGCAATATATTGACAATTTAATTTTAATTTCGCAAAATTTCAATCGATATTTTTCATAATATGCGCTGACAAACTTTATAAATTAAGTTTCTATTAAAATCCAGTTAAAATTGAAAATGATTGATAGGCTACATGCGACAGTTTTGAGGCACTTTTGCACAGTTTCGTGATACCTAACCACTCGTTCAAAATTAACCGCTTATATTCTCCGACGTGTGTTTCCCGGACAACGAAAAACGCGAATTAGAGCAACAACCCGTTGGTGCCGGAGGCACGCAACGCAGTGGTGCACGCACGCCACGAATCTAAAGCGCAAGCAGCGCAACAACGATGCACCATGCATTCGCCCGGGCGATGGATAAGCGTAAGTTGAAGCCATAGTTCGCGCAGCACACATTGCACTTTATCGAGGCTGATATATGCCAAAGGCCGCTCGTGAGGAGGCGCGCTAAATTGCTACTTAATTGCCAGCGATGGAGCCGTTCGTGCAAACGCGCGGGGAGAACGAGTCACGCTAATCGACCCCGATGCCATCCCATCGACTACGGCGCGCCGTGCATCGATACCCGGTATCGAAAGCGTGCGCACGAAACAACATTCTGTCCAACAGAACGTCGTGCAATCGATAAAGCGATCGGCCCCTTCGTCGATTTCGTTCGACCGAATCCAATATGTCCCTTGTACGTACGCTAAAAAAAGACAACTTTCAGAAAATGGTATCGGAAACGAGTTAGTCGCCCTGCATTTGAAATATAATACCCTGCACCCTCCGACCCGTGACAATGGCCAGAAAGTATTTAGAAAGAAATAATGACTGAAGTACTAAACTACTAAATAATAACTAATAATGTTACAGGCAACGATATTACAATTTAACAAGGAGTTCAAAAAATCAGGATTATTAGGGAGCTTTTGCAACACCGTTTATTCAGATACGATGAACGCTAAGGTTAGATTATCTTCTTCTTAACAACTAATTAAGAAAAGGATAACGTGACTCTAGCGATCACCGTATCTGGATTCACGTTATTGCAAAAACTGCCTATTATCTTCTTCTTAACAACTAATTGAGAAAAGAATAACGTGACTTTAGCGTTCACCGTATCTGGATTCACGTTATTGCAAAAACTTCCTATTATTTGCAAATCTGATTACTTTGATATCAAGCACATTATTCGTGTAATTTACGCTATCATCATGTTATCATCATGCTATCATCGTGCTATAAAAAGTTATAGACAAGCTGTAGTTACACTTCCGGTAATAGGTCATGCGACGCAATTAGTTAGGAGTTAATCGAACGTGGTGCATCGCGCGCGATGTGCGATACGCAGCGCATTTCCGGTTCGTGTAAATCGCGACGCTATGACTCTTTCACGTGACAATCAAACTGCGGTCAAGTACGGCGGCGTGATTGCAGGAAGCGATATGCATAAAACGTGATAAAAGCTCGATACAATCTTCGTCATAAAGCGGCTTCGTTATCTACCACACAAGCAATGTCGTTATCTACCATGCAACTAATGCCTATCACGACATGATCCCTTTTTTCATCGAGGATAAAATATACGCTATTAGCAAACCATGAATAAATTACACGAGAAGATATTTGATGGAGTATCTAAAAATTTTGGTAGATGCAGACCTGAAAATAATTTTGTTAGACCATCAAAATAATTATGTAGAAAATTCAAGCCATGATATGAGCCATGTTGCAAAAAGTTTTGACATTCGAATAACCAGTTGAGCATAATTATTTTGATAGTTCAAAATATTATTTTCAGACCTGTATTTAATAAAATTTTTTAATGTTTCAGCAAAACTGTTCTTTCTATATTGAAATATCGTGGTGAAATTTTATATAAATATAATTTTGTGTGTGTGTGTGTGTGTGTGTGTGTGTGTGTGTGTGTGTGTGTGTGTGTGTGTGTGTGTGTGTGTGTGTGTGTGTGTGTGTGTGTGTGTGTGTGTGTGTGTGTACAAAGATGTATAAATTATACAAATATGTATATAGATGTATGTTTAATCTTCTGGAGCTGACACTATAGTAACACAGTTACTGATGTTAGATGTGCAAAACCCATTTAATTTATATTAATTAAGATATTAATTAATTTTAAGAAATCAAAATGGCGCCACTCGTATAAAAAAGAATAAATACTAAATTTTAATATAAAAATATTCAAATTTAATAGATAATCCAAAATAAGATAATCAAAATTTATAAATGTAACATAAAGAAAATTAATTCTTGACATTTTAATAAAAAGATTTATAATTATATAGTCTAACAAACTCATCGTCACTCCGGAGATTAAAGATTACATTGGCGTATAAACGATTATTGTAAAAAAAAAGAATCTTGTAGCCGAACATGATCAAGCGTTTTCGCGACGGAGCCTCCGTTCCAATATAAATATGCAAAATACGTTGCAACATACGTGTTCTTCGCTATATGCTTCGATGTTACTGATAACGAAGTCACATTATGAAGAATTCGCGACGTTAAAATGAAAGCCGCATCCGCGATATTGCATCGCGTCGGGCGATATATTTACACCGACGAGAATTACTCCGGTGTAGGCGGTGGACATACGTTAGAGGGCACCCTGTATATCTTGCCAAGGCTTATATAGTAGGAAGGCCGGTTATTGGGCGGACAAGAATAGAGTGCATCGCTCTCAAACGGAACATCCGTCTAACCGCACCGCCGGGTTCTCATTCGCGATGCAACGCGGAGATGCAACACGATCGCGCATCGAGGGACGGCCCCTGTATGCAGCTCGATCGCAACCGACATATTGCCGAGCTAGGTAATTCCGTCGCGTGCTATAGCATCATATTTTACATCAATTAAAAGTTGACAGTAATAAATTATTCGTATATTTAATACAGTGTGGTGTAGCGCCTTCCGTAGTAAAATAATGTGACTAATAAGATATTTCTATGAGAAATGCATATTTTGCATGATAAAAGAAATAAATTTCTATATATTATTAATCCTTATATTAAGGTCTGATGAGATAGCTGAATTATATATGCATACGTATAAAGAAATGTTATAAATTATTAAATTTTTGTATAATATTTTTGTAATATAGTGAAAACTTCTTAATAAAAATTGTATTAATTTGATCAGTTAGAATAGATACGTAAAATAAAGATGTTTGAGACAAAATAAATACCTTTGATATCTAAAAGAAAATTTAGTATAGAATATTATAGTATTCCAATAGATAAGTTTCTTCACTTGTAACAAATAACATAGATTATGATAAACGGTCACAACTTTCGCTAACATCAGTGATAAAATCTGCACTAAACGATGATTACATCATGAATAAAAAATACGTGGTTTCCTCACAAACGTTACAAAATAGAGGCACGAGGTTTCTTTCGATATCTTCTTTATTAAAAAGGAATAGATCCGTTGCCTAAATACACCAATCTTAGACATCGAACGCCAATTGAGCGAATAATGTCTGAATTACTGGAACCGTTCTACTCGAATGATTGAAAGGAGTGAAAAAGGCGATACACCCTAATTGCGCGACGTGCATTCTTGCGACGGTCGGCATTGAAACGAGCAAAAGCGCAACGCGCCATTTAAGGTACTTGTCCCGCTGCGCGTTCCCGTTTCGCCGTAAAGAGACGCCTCTGCAGCCGGCTTAAGGTATTCGGGTGAATAAACGACGAGAGAGGAGGTGCGTTTAAGACCGCCTCTCCGTCTCCGATTCGATTAAATCCTGTGCAAGGTCGAATAAAAGTACGGCGCGCGTGAAGGAACGGAGAACGGATGTTATCGAAGCTTTCCATAGAAGTCTTCTCGCAGCTCTTTTGCGATCGGTTTAAGTCTATTGCGTTGCCACTCGACTGAACAGAACTGGGTAAGTCCTGACAGAACGCTGGATAAAGCTGAAAGCGTGTAAATTATAGAAAGAACAGTGAGGCGAATTCTTTCGAATCGCTTGCGTTTTCTTTGTACCCGTATGATCATTTAATGAAACGTATCGTTATTAGAATCAAACCATTAGAAATATACGTGCACTAATTTTACAACCAGATATTAATGTACTTATATAATAACACTAGTTTGCAAGGTTTTTTCAAGGATTTATAAAAGCATATGAAGAATTCTAGAATAATTTTCGACGCTGAATCCGAATCTGTTATTAAATTATTTCCATTCAGTTTTTTAGATGCGTAAAAAGAGATAACGTTTTCAATATATAGTAAAGTTTTATTGAAATTGGAAAACCAATTGGAAGAGTTAAGCGTTTAATTTCTGTTTTTTATGTGATTTTAAATCAGTTTCACATATTAGAGTCCAGTAGTAGTCGCTTACCATATTTTCATCCAAATACTCTTGATATATACACGTTTTTCAATTATCATTAAATCCTGGTTTGCTCATCACCTGTCCCATCAAGTTATTCAGAAAGAATTGCTATATTTCAATTTCTCAACTTAAATTAGAATTTTTCTAGCGGTAGATTCAAACTCAGCATTCAGTCCCCAAAATACGTTTAAAAAAATTGTTCTTTTTTTGCACTAAAAATTATTCAAAATTATAGTGTAATTATCTTAATAAGCTGCTGCTATCTAATATATACTTTTGGTATTTTAAAGTCGTTCGCATAATACATTAATTTATAGAATAATAAGTATTTTTTGCAATTCATCATCTTTAATTATTAAGATGACTCCAGCTTTTAACTCATTATTTTATCTTCTTATATTTAAAAAAAGTGACGAAAGGGAATTTTTTATTAGGGTAGGAGAGATTGCACATATACTGTCCACGTAATCTGCAATAATCCGCATCTAAATGATCGATTGTAATATTTAGCAAGACCCTTTCAGGTCACAATTATGTGGTTGAATTGATCGATACACATAAGCGACGTCCTCATACATATTTATTATCCGTTAATAGCGCAGGAACCAGAGCATCGTGGCTGAGCGTCATCTCCGTTTCTCGTCATTATTGCAATTATCTATACAGCGCATATGTGTTACTTTTATTCCCGCGGGATCTGAAACCTGCAAACACGTGGCGAACGTATCTCGCACCCTCGAGATACGACACCGGGCCCCGTGTCTAAATTACGCCAATCTTACGCCAGTCGCGCGTGCAACGCGGATAGACGAGTATGCTTGACGCACAGCTGCGAATTCTCATAAATATTTATTGCGCGCGTCAAAATAATATGCAAATAGAGATGTGCGTTAGTTTTCGCGGGCGCGGATGCGTGCGGCCTTATGCCTTCGTGCGAAACCTCAAGAGTAACTTTACGATTGCCTGACGCGCAGATTGGGACCGAACGTCGAAGTTGCTACAATCGCAGTCAGCCGTTTCATTTATCGAAACAGCGAACTGGCACCAAAATTGAAACAGGTTCGCGTCAACGCTCAAATGGAAATGTCGCCGGCTACAAATACGGCAGGCTCGAGGCTATAAAAAAAAGTTTTCGTGAAATGCAGAGGTTATATTTATTTTCACCGAGATTTATGTTTGCTCAAATATTATATTTATATAGCTTTTTTTAACTGTAACTTTGATAAATACACAAACTTTTATTCTTTTTAGGAAGCAATATTGTATATACATATAGCTATATGTATTGTACATTCGGATATATCTTTCAGTAGAGACCATGAAGCAAAGCAAGTTTCATCATCGCAACATCTCTTTTTACGGTATTTTATTTGCTTTAAAATTTATTTCGTAATTTGGAATGTTGTCACGACTGGTTCCGAAAGAGAGAGATAAAAAAAGAGAATTCTGTTACCAAAAAATAACTTTAAATAATTTATGAATGAGTTTTCCAAAAAAGCTAATGTTTATAAAATAAAATAAAATAATCGAACTGCTGTTCCTTCTTTCAGAACAATGTACTATAAAATTAATAGTTTTCTGTCAATTAAATTATTAATTTTATTATTTTAAAAAATCGTTACGACTTCATATACAATACCATATATTCACGACTATGTCCTCAATTACATCACTTATAGCTATGCACTTGCAAAAATATTTTACTTTGCGTTTCAGATAAAACACTTAATAATTTTTATTGAATACATTTTTTATGATCTTCCGATCCTTTATCCGAGTTAATTTTCATCATACTTTTGCAAATATATAAACTTTATTAAGAAATTCTTACATACATTTGAACATTTTAAAAAAGTATTTATAAAGTTGTGCATTAAAAAAAGGAAAGGATTGAGATCATTATTTAGCTAAATACTTCTTAGTATTTCAAAGAAAAAGAAATTCGTGAAAAATGAGAATAACCTAATCATGGGTTCTAAGAATCAGTTAAAATTTTACACAAAACGACGATTTTTATCAGAACGATATAAATATGCATCGATCATATCCCATTTATAATCCGAACATATATATGTATATCTATATATATTGTACCTCATCGATACGCTCAATACGTATTGCAAAAAAAATTTAGTTGCTCTCGACGTAACTAGCGACAGTCCATCTGAACGATTGGTACGAGAAAACTTAAAAGAAAATAAAAAGAAAGAGCATGAACTGGGGGGGAAGAACTTGCCGGTGAGCATTCCTCTGTTCTGAACTCCACCGTAGGTCGGTTCATCCGGACTATCCGGAGTAGAAATGTTCCCACGCTTCGCTCGCGAATGCTCTCCGAACTGCAGGGCGCGCTCCGCCGTCCAATCACGCTTCCACTTCCGCTCGTTCGTCGCTCAGTAGTTATTCATGGGCAGGCAGGCGACGTAGCCGCGATTTAAAATCACAACACTTTCTCCGGCTTTTAATCCACGGCGAGAGCGACGAGTCAATCTCGTTTAATTAATACCGTCCATCATTTCACTCGCACTCGAAATGATTTTATCGCTGTTAAAATACCTTTTGTACGTTTGTACATCAATGGTTACTAATTTTTTAAATATACAATTGGATATTTGTTCATTCCCTCTCTACTAAAAGAGAGTTTATTCTCCCTGTAGCGCAAAATGTTTCGATAATTATTAATTAAAATAAAACGTTCATAAAGAAAAAGCCAATAATTATCAATAAAATAGAAATTCAATATATTAAATATAGATAATAAAAAAAGTTCTCGAATAATTTTTATTTAATACATTTTATGATGGTCACGTTCATGAAAGTCAGCTACATCCAATCGTTAACGTTTTGCGAATTAACGATATAGATATGTTTAGGAGGAATCTCTTTTGTCATTTCTGCTTGTAAGAAAAAGAAATCAAATCACATACGACCAGACAGAGGGAAAACTTTACTTCTTCTTTGTTTGTATGGCATCTAAGTAATATTCTACTAAATCGTGGCCAACGAATTCGTGAAGATAATATTGACAGTTCTAATAATGACACTTAAACATAAATCGATTACTCGCAATAATTGAGTACGTTAATCCAAAGTAAAGATCAACAGAATTCAGTCAATGTTCTGTTAATGTCGTTTTCTTTGCTTCAATCAAGCCGTAATTCGAAAATACAAGAGAATGAACGCTAAAAGAAACTTCACCGGTAATCCTCCGCAGCTGGAAAACTTAACTCAACTTAAAACTTAATCGCGGAATATTTCTTCGCGAAGCTAGAATACCATTTATTTACCGCCGTGCAATAACTTTGCGTGTATTTCTGCTAAGACAAAATGCGCAATGAGATAATTCCGGAATTACGTTTTCTATGAGACTGCAGCTGTAAGCATTGAGAATTCACATTATTATTTCGTTTGTTATACACTTTCTTGGATGCATTGAAATAAACGCAGTCTCTCTTTGCAAGCAGTTCAATAACACACGAATCCGAGTTACAAGTTCGTATCGCATCAATTTACGCACGAAATCAAATCAGGCTGGCACAAAGATAACCCCGCTATACTCAACGCGACTCGATCCGCTAATATTATTTGTCGACATCCGCTTGGTTCGTGCCTGATTATTCGCTCGAACGGAACCGGCGATGCGGGAACGCGATTTGGTATCGCGACTTGTTACCGCGACCCTTTCAGGTGGGAAGTGGGAATGGGTGCGGAACAAACGAGGAAACGTACATATCGTAATGCATTTATCAGAGGAAATATGCTTACGACGTCCGTGAAAGCTCGAAACTCGATAGCGCGAAGGAGCCTCGTTAGCGAAAATCGCTATGATATATTTTATCAAAATATATTTTGATCCACGTAAAAAATTTACATTATTAAAAATATAATCTAACTACCGCTTGTTAAAATAGTGCAAAAAGTTTCGATAATTATTAATTAAAATCAAACATTCGAAAAGAAAAAGCCAATAATGAAATTTTCGATAAAATAGAAATTCGATATATTAAATATAGATAGTAAGAAAAATTCTTGAATAATTTTTTTAACTGATAATTATGTATATAGTGTTTCGAGGATATTTAAAACTGTACTTCGCACACATATCAATTCGTTTCTGCTCCATTCTGTGCTCAGTGGGCGCCATGTGATTACAATATGACGAATACATCCTGTTCCGAGCTTTCTCTGGCCGGAGGAAGATAGATAGAGATACATGGGCAAGATGAGACAGCTAAATGTCGATATTGGAAACATCGGCGAATGAGCAATAAAACATGAAATACAACGACAGTTAAAAAGAGAATCCGTCCGAGACGAAGGTAAAGCCGATAAAGTTGCGGATCGACCATCGCAAATGAAATCTTTCTTCGTGGAAATTCGCTACGGAAGTACACTGAAAAAAGTAAAGACAAAAAGAAGTAAAAAAAAAAAAAATAAGCACAGATACAGATAACCAGAATAATATTATTTGCGGGTCTCGAAACGCGATAGTCTAGTCGCTTTTCCTTCGATGTACGCAAACTTGGATAGACTATCGAGAGCTACGTGATCTATTCGCTTTACATTCGTTCGTCCTTTAGTTCGTATGTAGCACTAAAATATGTATGATATCACTATAGGCACGGAATCACGTGCTGAACTCGAATTTATTGGAGGCAGCGGAGCTGCGTCGAAGCAAGCGCAGAAACGGCAAAATTCCGAAAAACGAAACTACAGATCTTCGAGAAAAATGTTCATTGTAAATTATCGTCTGCGTTCGCGCGTATCGTGTTCATAAACCGTTCGCGATCGCAGAGTGAATTTATGAAGCCAAGTATCCCGCTGAATTCCCGCGGGATGGCGAACGCTAAAGCTTCGCGCGCGAACAAGAAATACCAAAAAGAAGAGGAAAGAAACCACAAACACAGAGAAAAGAGATAATTGTGGCGTTGTGTTAAAAAGATACCGCTACGTGGTGAAAGCACGAGCCAACGAGGTAGAGTACTCCGAATTTATGTCGCTTGTCGCGAAAGCTAACAGCAACCGGGGCTCCGAATATTTCGGAGCATAAAGGGAAAAGGATTAAAATAAGTTCCACTTCGTGCTCCGAAAATTTCTGTGATATAAAAGCACATTTTCATTATTCCCTATTTTGTTTTCGGTCATCAGTTTTATGGTGGGTCGCAGAAAATTAATAAAAAAAAAGCAAAGGATCTCGTTACTGAAGAAAGAAGAGCGCCAAAGTGGAGTAGAGCGCGAGACTTTAAGGAGAACTCTTGCGTTGGTCTGTTTCTCGCCGTTTCTATGAAGCTAATCAATTCTATCGCGAGAAAAAAAGATAAGAGAAAAGGGTATTGTTCTTTTGCAACCAACAGTTCGGATGCGGAACTGCTGTAGAACGCAGTAGTAGCGTAGCGAAACGTCCGGATTAAAACTGCTTGTTCAGCAACATTACCGATGCAACGAGACGACGTGTGCGGCGATGCTGCACCGCTGCACCGGCGAAATGCAACACGAATAGGCAGCGGCTGGTGGAACAACGCTTCGCTACTCTATGCAGCGATGCATCAGCTAGTAGACGCCGCGCCGTTGCGTTTCGCGGAGATCGCTGTCTCGAGGAGATACGAATTTAGGTGAGACGATGCGAGAGAAACGCATTACCTACTACTGCATTCGCACGATGCACGTACAACCCACCGAGCTCTCTCGTCATGTATCTCGGTTATTTGCGACACGATCAATCTTTCGAAAGTTAATATATTGTATAGGTAAAAGCAACGAGGAGACAATGTATCAAAGATCCATCCTTTTACCTTTCTCTTAAATTAAGAGAGACAGCGCATTAATTATCTAATTCAAACATTTATTAAAAAATTGAGATGTATGTAGCTAAATGGTTTCTGAAACTATTATGAGTTTTTAATATAAAATGAACTATTATGAAAATTATTCAATCATATTCTTGGCAACGTTAATTTTTTAATTATCAGAAATGTTATATGTTCCAGAAAGAAGAGAACTGATAAATAAAAAGAGAGAATCATAAATGAAAATATTTCATTCGATCGTAAATTATAATTTATGTTCGAAGATAATTAATTCGTGGTTGAATTCTTAAGCTCCTAAAGTACACGCTTCATCGATCACTCTTCTAATTTATTTCATCGATCGGCTCGTCATTTAATCCTAGGAATGTAATATCGGAATTGCATTTATCGCCGTTGCGTTTCACTACTTGAAAACAGAGCGCACTGTCCCGCAGCATCCTGCCGTTTACCGCGCATTATTGTTGCATCGATGATGCACCAGCGCGACGGTGATAATGTTTTTTAATAGCGCAAGTTCATTCACCGCTTTTTAAATTCGTTACTTCGTAACGAATATTTGTCTCACGACGAAATAGTGCTTCCATCGTTTTTAATTCTTTTTCTGGTACAAATCCTCTTTAAAAAATTCATTGTACAAATACAAAAATACATTGCCTCTAGTACCTACACTGAAAAAAATATAGTCAATTTTAATAAATATTTAGTTGAATACTGCCAACTAAATATTTATTAAAATTGACTATATTTTTTTCTCAGTGTACAGTCTAATGTATTTTACGTTACGGACGTTCTATAATGCACTATTTCTAGTACGCTCAAGATTTATTCTAATTTAATACTTCAAATCTCTCTTAAAATAGTCCAAAACCATATTATCTTATTGTAATTATATCTTTGTATGTACAATTCGCACATAAAATTCTGCAAAAAAATAATAGATTAATAAATACAGGAAAAATTATCGAAATAAAAAATTAACAAATCAGAAGAATAAATAGAACATTATTCCTCTGTTTTGTTTCAATACGTACAAAAAATGATAATATGATATAATTGACAAGCCTCCATCTGACTTATACCTTCTCCCCCCTTTATGAATACTTTTATTAATTTCTACCGAAAATAATCAACACATAAAATGGCAAATTATAAAACTTTTCCCGATGCAAATAAACTTGCAGCCTTTCGCAACGTTCAATGAATCTACTCGTTCAATGTCGGCGCGTCATTTATCATGGTCGCCCACTGGCTGTACTTTTACATCCTCCGTATTGAAAGGCAGCGACAACATAGAGATTTTCAGGATATTTTTTTATCAATTGTACAGTAACTCGATTCGACGAGACGCATAAGCTGCACTAGTATCCGGATTCACCGTTGCTTCCGCACTTTAGCACTGTACACTTTTAGAACTTCAAATGTCAGTGATGTCTCAGTGAGCCTCTCGCCACTTGTCCGTTTTTAGCGTTTCTTACGACGGAATTTTCAGCGAAACTGTCGCCAACCAAGGAAAGAAGAGACCGTCACGTTTCATCACCAGCCATGCGCGTTGGTATTGTAGCCAAGTCTCTTCGGAGTCCAACTTCTCTCGACAACGTACGCTCCGTAAAACGGAGGAGTTGGAGAGATGAGGAAAGAGAAAGAGGAGGAGGAGGAGGAGGAGGAGGAGGAGGAGGAAGCAAACGCTGAAGATGACAGAGTCTTGGCGAGAAAGCTACTCCGAGACGCGCTGATTCAACCGTTGAAAGTTATCTCGCGTATATACCGGTTTTCCTAAAACAGGTCGTCGGTACATCTTCCCCGAAATTGGTACCAAGACGTACAAGATGGATGCGAGCCGATGCGATCGAGAAACTACTCAGCTCAATCTGCTCGTGACACCGGTTCACAGCCGACTGAGGATGTAAGAACAGGCGAACCAGACCGTCGACGTCTGGTCGACCTGCAGCGGGCCCTCGACGGGGCCCCGTGGTGGGGCGGAACCCTCTCGTTTCAGGGGCCCTCAAGCCTCAAGGTAGTGCGCCGGCGGCTCATTGCGGGGTTTGACCGAGCGTCTGCCGTCTGAACAGGAAGAACGACTTCTGCCCACGAGCCCATTATTGTTTGCCGTTATTATTGTTATTATGCGCATCCTGCGCTGTGGCGATTTGATCGACCGAGTGTAACGACGAGGAATCGCCGGGATGGCAGGCCGCCGTTTTATTTTTGCGGACGTGGTGTGTAATACGAGAGCGATGCTGAATATTTAAACGAGAGATAGAATCGTTTGATGAAAGAATAATGAGATAAGTGTCAATAATAAGAGAAGTACCAGTGGACAATTTACCTACAATTATGACAATTGTACCAATTTTTTCACAAGCTATGCATATTTATTATATCGATAATATATGTTATATTCACTATTTAATTTCTGATTCCTTTGTTTTGTATAATGCATAATTTATAAGTCTCCCAAATTATACTAATTATATTTACGTATAAGTAATTATTTTTGAACAAAGAAATTTTTTAGTAACAATAATAATAATAAGTTGGACTAGATATTTATTACTGTCGACTTTCTGTCCAAAGAAATGTTAAAAATTTTAAAAACGTGTATCTGCATGGAGCAAAAATAAAAAAGAAATATGAAAATAGAAGGAAGAGCTAAGATACTTTATTTTCTTCCATTAATTACAATTCTCCCTCCTATAGCACGGAAGGGAGAAAAGAAATTATTTAGCAAAATTTAACGTCACAGTGACAGTTCGCAAAAATGTCGAAATTTACGTGGTAAACTTGCGCTTAGGTCTCAGAAATAATCGCAAAAAGCTTTCAGAAGCAAGGGCCAAAAGAATCTCTATTATACCATGCAATGATAAATTTTAATAAAAGAGCGAAGCCATTTACCCGTTTTAGGAGCAGATGCTCGGCATTAAAACGATCCGGCCGAGGCTTGAATCGGAAAAGTGTAGCATCGCCGAGTAGCGGAACACCTGAGCCTACTGGTGCACAATATCCACTACCTGACACTAGACAATGCATTTGCGGCAATGTATGAATTCCAGTCTGAGCATTCATGTATACTAGCAGCTTTTATTTTTGCGATTGAGCACGAGATCTATACGCGCGCCATCAATATTTAACGTGTATGTACGTTATTTTTCCTAACAAAAAGGATACCGTGACTGTAATAAAATCGCGAATTTATCCTGCTATTTGCGAATTAATTTAGGATCAAGCGCGATTAAAAGTATTTATTTGCTGGACAAATAAATAAACGGAACAGGCGCCAAACGCGAAATTTAATTGATATGCGATCGAAGCGCGCCTGAGCGTCATATATTTATTTCAATTAAAATCGCGTGCAAGAGACAAGTGCAGACCTTTCCCATGTGTATTTACGAGCGGCGAATAAACCGATGAATCTGAAAATATCAACGAGTAATAATAGCGATTATTAATATAGTGGTTGTTACGGTTTTATATATTTTCTGTTTCAGAGAATTGAGAAATTTCAGCTACACTGAGAAAAATGTACGTTCAAAAAGTAACAAATGGATATTTCCGATTGATTTTGATCGGATTTATAAGACTATCCGATCAAATTTTAGGACTATCCGATCAAATTTATCGGATTTATAGGACTATCCGATAAATCTGATCGGATAGTCTTATAAATCCGATCAAAATCAATCGGAAATATCTGTTTGTTACTTTTTGAACGGATAAAGCCTGGAAATTTTTCTCAGTGTACAATTTGAGCACGAGAAATTGATATGAATAATTATAAATAGAAATTAGACCAACAAGAATAAATCAAATAAGAGAAAGAATTTTATTTTTTGGTCGAAACGGATCGTAGTGCTTAATATTTAATATGCAAATTTGCAAATATATTTTTCAGTTCTATAAACTACGTGCTGATTCGATTTGTCAGACTTGAAACGTGATCATGAAAAGCTGAAAATAACATTACAAATTACATTGATTGTAAATTTTAATAATGATACGAATATTTTCACGGATATATAATTTTCCATATAATTATGGGATTTACAAAATGTTTTTCACATAGATTCTCTTGTATAAGGCGCAGTCTCGTAATCGTGAACGTTGATATTTGTTGCAACCTGTTTATCATGCGGTTTTTCGTATCAACGCACGCGCGTAAGGAAAACAAGAAGAAAGCTGCGCAAGTATATATATGTATATATATATATATATAGTATAAAATAAAGTTTAATAAACCGTGAATAATGTTTTAGAGCCGTTTTATATTCGAAGAAGCATAAATAAGCGATTTTTTCAACATAAAAAATTACGTATTCTCGCACATTTAATTATTAATTACAAACAAGAAGAAATATTACAAACATTTTTTATTAAAAGAATATTATAATTAATATTACGGCACTAATATCACTGTACCGTAATAAATTTGCACTAAAAACTTTCTTATGCATAAAAATCAGGTTTGAAAAGAATCTTAAACATTTGCATTTCTCAATTTCTTCTTATTAAATTTTTCTAATTTTTCTAATTGCAAGGTATGTAACCAGGTGTTTTTAATTGCTACTAGTAAGGATTAAAGAATCAAGCTAGGCACATTAATATTCTTATTATGATAATTTGCCAGCGCGTAATTAAGGAAAATTCTGCTCACCTTCTTGCAGCAGTTCGGCTTATATCGCGCACGGATATCCGGGGAACGGTGATTTCATAATCGTCCTTTCGTTCATATATTTTAAAGGGAACGACACCATGTGTTAGCACTCTCGCGATTTCTCCGATAACAGTAGTCTCGAATACGATCATAAAGAAAATCAGAAGCCACGTATAAAAAGGTTGCGTGCAAGATGCCGTTATTAAATAACGTCGGGCGAAAAAACTTGGGAAAAACGTGCCTCTCGGTAAATTACGCCGTTCCATAACGAAGATGATAGTGATAAAATAAAAAAGGAGACGACGTGATATAGAAAAGATTCGCGTATTTTGTCATTCGCTGAACTTTTTCGCCAATCAAATATGCATCGTGCGACGAACGATGAATAATGTGCGTTATTGTGCTCGTTGAAAAGACGTCAAAGTGTGTTTCACGGCGTCATAATTCGTTATCGATAGACCGGCTTTTGTCGGAATCAGGTTTACATTGGCGCCACGCCATGTTCACGGTATAACAGATATCTCAAACAGTTTAGCCGTTGAAAAAAATCGTTGTTTGCAACGACCAGACTCACTCCGAGTGACAGAGAATTGAAATGCAAAGATAAAGATACAAAGGCAGAGGTATAAATTTTGTACACCATTCATGCTGTGATAAAAGTAAATTCACCTTGCTATTTTATACTGTTGACACAGGAAAAAAATATATAGACAAAAAGAGTTTGCTGGTTTAAAAAAAATTTTTTAACAAGAATGAAAAGGTTGAAAATTTAATTCTACATGAAAAAAAAACGGTTTTGCTGAAGTATCTAAAAATTCAGTCAGATACAGATTTAAAAATAATTTTATTGAACTATTAAAATAATTATGTAGAATATGCTCCAATTAATTGCTAGAATGTGAAAATTTTTTACAGCATTGTTCATCATGCTTGAGTTTCTTATATAACTATTTTGGTTTAACAAAATTATTTTCAGATCTATATCCAGTTAAGCATTCAGATATTTCAACAAAATGGTGTCTGTAATCAAAAGGAAACCTTAATGGAGACAAATACGCAGTAACAATTATCGTAAAGTACACTCTATGCTCTGCGAGAAAGCCGTAATAGGATATTTAAGACAAAGTGCAGAACCCGGCAGCGGTTTACGCAACTACTGTTCACTACCACATACACAATTCTTTCCTTCACGCTCGATTCACTAAACGATTTCTTACTACGTTTAAGTATCCAATCCGTTCGCAGTAACAGATCGTGCTAACGCGAATTTTCACCCGGCTTGACAGAAAACTTGTTAGAACAAAAGTGGCAATCTTTCTATATCACTCAATATCTTTTTAGAGCACGTGTAGAAGATACTATTTTTAGTTGATCGATATTTTACTGTAAAATGTTTTAAACATAGAAAACATTTTTATTAACGGCAATTTATTCAAGGATATAAAATTTTTAGAACATTCACGAAAAATAAAAGTCTGAAAAAATAGAAAAAAAAAATTTTTTTCCAGAACGATTCTATCATCTTTACTGATTATCTCGATTAAATATTTCCAAAATATTTTCCGCACAATTTTCCTAGCCCACGTCGTTATTGAAAATAATGTAATTTGTCTTACGTTATCGCGTGCGCTAATTCGCAAGCTCATTGAGGTTGGTGGTCGATTTACTCTTATCTTTCACTCTTATCTTGAGTAGGAAAGTTGGAGGCGCGCTGCCAAACTTTCGGGCCTTTCGAGTCGATGCTTTTCCAATAAGCTCGCGAAAATTCCGTTCGTGCGAAAAAAGAGCGAGAAGCACAAAAAAGGATCGAGGTCGCACGGGCTAGAGAGGCTAAGATCGGAAAGAGGAACGGCGATGCAACTTACTCTGAATAATGCAGAGCGCGTACATCCTCGAACTATGGCGTGTCTTCGGACTTGCGACGCTCTGAATCGACCTTCGTAAATTTTTTATTCTTCGCCTATTTCGTGTCTTGCGAGAGGAGCAACTTAAACGGAGGCAGGTCGCGGAGTTAATGAAATTTTGTATGAACTGCTTCTTGTTGCGAACTCATGACCCAAATAAACGCCATTTCTTATTGAAGGCCACGATTGAATTTTCAAGAAAGAAAAATATTATTTCGTTAAATCGCAATTTTGAATCTTTTTCTTTGTCAAGACTTGATATTTAAACTTTTTCTGTAACTTCTATCATATTAGTAAAAAACATATTCACATTTTAGACGCGGAATAATCAAAACCATTTTTTAAGTAAATGAAATGTCTTGGATCGGTATTCATTGGATCTTATATTTGAGGAGCAGACTTTCAAAATGCGTTTTGTCCAAAATTTGTAATTTTCAGAAAACGAGAAAGAAAGAAACTCTGCACGCAAGAAAATTACGCACTTTACAAAAAATAACAATATAGCAATCAGTAGGAGGTAAAATATTAAACAAAATTGATTTCTAAAAATGTTAAACAAATTTTGTTTGTCTCTAGTTAAAAAACATAATGCACTTCGAAATGTGCATTATATTTCTTCAGTATATAAATTGACAATGAAAAAATGCTTTCTGAACATCTCAGAGTAACTTATAATATGAGTCTTTCAACACTGAACACTACACCATCTCTAACTTAAAAAAATAAAATTTTGAACAAAGTGCATTTTGGAATTCTGCTCTTCATTTATTATAAGACTATCTTAAGTACAGTCTTAATGTCATGAACCAATCAGAGAACCGTATTAGCATCTTAAGACATTATTTAAGGCGATCTTAAAAGAAGAACGGGGGAGGGGGACTATGAAAGACAAGATTTTTTTTTCTGAAAGGAAATGAATTTTGCAAGGTAATATAAATTATGTTACAAATTATCTAAGAACAGATATAAATTACAGAGAACATGATATTAATAAGTAGTGGTTAATGTTCTAAATATTTTTTTCCTATCACAAATCTAAATCTGCCAAAAATTGATTGATGAATTTCCAAATTGCTAAATATAATTAGTTCACTAAGTAATCGCGAACAAATCTCTCTTTATATATTAATTCTTTTATATTAACAAATGTAAATTTGCGTGTAATTTGTTTACTCCGACAAATCTCCCGATTTATTTTACGTTTGCTCGCAGTGAACGTGATGCTAACCTGGCAAGATCATGCATGATGGTTAATCGATACTATCTAGAATTACCAGGCGTTTTTCCGGATTTTTTCAAAGGCGTTACTGGAACTTCAAGATAAACATTCACCGTCGCACATCCCGCTCGCGTTTCTACTCTCATCGGGATTCTGGGTAATAAAGTTTACGAGGTGCATTTAACAGCACGATAAATATCGATACACTAGCGGCGTACGACAAGGTGCCTGGCTTGTCTACGAGGCCTTTAAGTGCCCTGATATTTATGTAGCTACAAATTATCCGAAGTCCCTACGCCCTTTCATTCATAAATCGAGATGTGACAGCTTTCAGCCCTGAAGCAGTAAACCGAAGGAGTACGACCGCTCGATCGTCTTGCGATATCGATCATGGTTGGCGTGAAAATATATCATCCGCAGAAATATCGTCGAAAGCGAATTTGTCATATTTAAAGCGTTATGTAAATCAAAACATTGGATTTTTAAAATAAATTAAATGTAAACTCCAACAATTAAATTAGTCAATTAAACATATCAGTTAAATGGAAAATTAAACATAGAAACGTATCCTGATGTTAAATATTTTAAGACAATAGTGAAATAAAAAATACAAATCTAACGGAGATTTGTTGAGCTTAAATTAATAAAGTATTCAAGTTTCGAGAGAATTACATAATTGTTACATCACTAATGCACGAGCACTAATATGACAATTTATTGACGCTATATACAATTATGATGTCATAAAGTGTATTAAACTACAGTTCATTTTCTATTAATAACAAGCATTATGCAAATCAAGTGTTAATTTATCGATAGTGGCAATACGATTCGTTTTTATTATAAAGTCAAAACGATAGTTTTGCTTATACGTGAGCAAAAAAGTTACGATATCAAAAGAAGACTAAAAATAAGTAAATATTATATTAAATTAATTTTAAAAAAAGTATATAAATTTATTTATTTTTATCTATCTATAATTCAAAAAAAGCTACTACAAGAAGATGTCGATAAAGATTAAATTTCCTTTCCTCAGTTAGTCAATCAGAAATCTCCAAAATGCTATGCAACATCGGCCTAATGTTTCTTCTTTAAAAATTCGGCGATTTCCAGATGGGATCGTTAGGACACGTCGACGCGGAGTGGGCAACCTGGTCCCTTTGTGGCAGATGCCGTAAGAAGGTTTCGAGGTGCAGCTGTCGCCTCACGTTCGGGCCACAACTCACACGAACCTTGTTCCTTCGTGCGCATGTACACACGCGAAGAAGTTCATGCCTATGTATGCTGCGCCAACATAGAGCATATATTGCTACGGGAATATTGCGGGATGACTAGAATCTCGACATCTATGAATATATCGTCCAGTTTAGCTCAGTGCTCCCTGTGCACTAGTCAGTCAATGTAACACTTTCTGAAGCGACAGAGTATATTGAAGTGCACGAATGTATCCGCTGGCAATTCTATCTCAATGCTTTTTTATAAAAATAATTTAATCAGATAAAAAATGATTAAAAAATGATTATAAATTTTATACACATTAATAGAAATAAGTAAAATAAAAAATATGATCTGACAAGAACTATTTTTCTTAGATTATGGAAATTAAGAGTTATTATTGTATTATAGTTTGATATTATTTTAATAAACTATAAAGCGAAATGCCAATAGAAATAAATAACGAATGGAAAATTAAATAATCTTGTTAGAGAAATATGTTATCACCTGTCAAGAATGAGTTCAAAAACTCGTTGATAGAAGCATTTACATTATTCATGATAACGTCGAAGAGTAAATGAACATGAAGCGTTTTAAAAAATATTCAGAGAATATACTGGATTTGTTCGTATCGCTGCTCTATGCCGAGCTTTACTATAAAAATGCAAACCATTCAAATATTTAATTAACAAAGCAGAAAGTTTTGTCGCGACAAATTTTTATCAACAACTTGCTGTAAAACGTAAAATTCAAATATAAAGTAAGTAGTTCCTGAAATGGTGTAACAAAATATCACGACAGTAAATCTTCAAATGACATTTAAGAGAAGCTATAAAACTATGATAAAACTATTACTAGCTATTACAAACTGGGACAGTAAATCAAAAGCCGTTGATATTTCGCGAAAAAGAAAATATATTCTCGCAAAAATCAAATTATAAGTAATACGTAACATCGTAAATTCAATAACTAAATGTGATCGAAACATAAAATGATGTAGTTGATGTAACAGGAAAACAGGTGAAAGAAAATGGCTGTAAAAAAGTAGTAGAAGAACGAAAGATATCTGCTATAAAGCTCAAAGTGGCTTCACGTGTCGTTGGTTTTCATTGTGCTCTCTCTCTCTCTCTCTCTCTCTCTCTCTCTCTCTCTCTCTCTGTCTTTCAAGATTAATGACGCCAATAAATTCAGGGTCACAATGGCAAATCGATTAATATCGATACAACAACTAGAATTCCCATGGGGAAGAGAAGAAAGTAGCAAGAGAAGGAAAACTCGTGCTTCCGCGACGACTATGGGGGAAATAGTTATTTATGAAGTCGAAAGAAGCCTTAAATCTTCGAAGGTCCAGGTGAACCTCCAACACGGACACCACCTGCCGCCCACGGGGCAATGTTGAGCTCAGTGGGCAAGCCATGTGGGTTCTCGAGCGAGTGGCTGCTGAAAAACTATTCTGGACCCTCGTCCGAGTCTTCGAACACCTGCACGTGCTAAAAATAACTTAATAATGTAGTAAATGCCAGTTCACATGTAATTTCGGAATTATATATATAACATGATCTTTGTGTAATATTAATATCTCTGTATTTCCTGAAAGCGCGTAAGAAACGATATATTATTTTGTTTTATTTTAATTCGAACATAAATAGAAGAGGTTAAAGTATCATAAAAATTTAGCTAGATATAGATTTGAAATTAATTTTGTTAGACCATAAAAATAATTATTTAGGACGCTCAACTTTGTTACTAGAATGTCAAAACTTTTTGTAGCATTGCTCATTATACTTGAGTGTCCTACATAATTATTTTGATGGTCCAACGAAATTACTTTTAAATCTGTGTAGCTACTTGAATTTTTAAATACTTCAGCAAAATCGTCTTTCTGTGAAATCTTTTATTTAATTCGTCTTATATTAATTTTTCAGTTTTACTTTTGACATTTTTTTATAAATTATTATAAATGTTTTTTTTCATATACGCAAACATTTTATCTAATTTTCTACGTTTAGCGAGAAAGAAAAGAGAGAAAATATTATAGCTTTAGAGAGACACGTTACTGTTCTATGCGTTCATGCTACATTATAGTATATTTGTTCCAGAAGTATACTCTCTGTGTTACGATGGAATGAACAGTGTTCATAACTGATAATAAATTAACTAGTTAACGTGGAAAATGGAAAACGACTAATTGGCTACAGTTAAGTTAAATAACGAACTTGATAACCGATTAGAATACGCTAATTACATTAACTGTGGTTTTCCCATTAATTTATAATACATTCCCGTCAGCGTAACGCATCGTAAATTCCTAAATAATTGAAACTACTATCCTTACGTACGAATTTAAGAGAAAGATTAACATTATACGTAACGTACAAAAAGAATGGATTCTAAAGAAATAAAAGGAAATACTCTTGTAATCCGGGGGGGTCGCTGTCCTGCGAGAGAAATATGGTAAGCCTGGACATTATATCGACCGAGATGAAACGACGCAAAAAAAATAACGTAAAAAGGAGAGGAAATGGCTGCAGAACCGAAATCCCGGATATCGTATTTTCTCGTGATGCCTTAGCTGGAGAGGCCAGTCCCCTTTGGATCGTCCTGTACCATCAACAGGGGCAGAAAACGAGGTTAGGGGAGGATGACTAAGTGCACCATGGAGGGTGAGCCTTCATGTTGCGGAAGGAGGGGCGACCATGGGGTGGAAATCGGGCTCTTTCCTGAAATTTCCCTAAGACTCGTTTAACCTCCTTCCAGGATATCCCCGGTTGAAGCATACATACGTACGTTCACACATACATATGCATTGGTCGACGAAAGAAAAAATCGCGGAACGAAGATTAAGGAAATAGTGTCTCACATTGGACGGGAAAATCTAACATAAGAGAACTAACGTTCTAAAGAATTTCGATGACTATAAATTCGCGGTTGCTCGTGATTTCGTCGTGTTAACTAGATGTATTTGAAAGCTTTCGAGATATCCATTGCATTTTGACGAGCGATTAATTTTCAGGCAATAGGATTAAGGAAAAAGCGATAGAATCTGTCCAATAAATCCTGCGGCGATTTCGAATCAGGTCCAACCGTTGCGCTTTAAATCCAGCTCAAAACGTCCTTCTTTTTTTCTTTTTTAAAACGGAAAAGAGGAAAAGTTTGTCGGCTCAATTCATTTCCAATCGCGTCACAATCACTGTCAAATTTCCGCTAGGCCGACGTGGTTTAGCTCGACGAAAAAAAGACGCAACAGAGCACGCGCTTTCGGACCACTCTGTATTAGACGGCGAGGGAGGGACGAAAAAATCGAAGGTGGAGAACAGGGTGACTAACTGCACAAGTATGAGGAGGGTGAGTATAGAGAATACAAGCTACAGTAATACAGGGTGTCGTATGTAAAACTTAATTCACGCTTTTGTCACGCGAAACAAGACTACTATAATGTTTCCTGGTGTTTTCACTTTCAATACATCTTTAATATATATTTTGTAAACAAAAGAAATGTATTTCTATTATAATTAAATTTAACAAAAATTAAAAAAAAAATACCAAAGTTGTTAATACTGAGAGTAAATATCTCTTTTTTTTACGGAAACGATGATCTAAAGTGTTTTTATACTCCCAATTAAAATCACTATCATTAACAACTGTATATTATTGTTCTCCAATTAATATTTGAGAACTTACGGATATGGATTTAATCACAGTTTTCTGAAAAAAGTAAGTAGAAACCGAACAAATACTAAATTGAATAAAAGCACATTAAGTATATTAGGGTAAACTAGGGTATTATGACCATACGGAAAAGATAGCCATAGGCCATAATTTCTCTAATAATTGATAAATAGTGCATTTTTATAGTCATTCTTAAAGATAATCAATATTTACAGTAGT
>NW_017299961.1:189620-200257 GCF_001594075.2 Trachymyrmex cornetzi
CAATGTGACCTATGATTAATACTTTTATTTTTACTATTTATTTATAAATACTATAGCTATCTTTCTTAATATCATGGCCATCTTTTCCCTAAAAATCAAATAAGATGGCCAATGCATACTTTGTAATATTTTGATAAAATTAAAGTTCTGTTAAGCATTTCCTCTTTAATGATAGTTTTTGTTACTTTAAGCTTCAGTGAAAGTAATATCCCAAATATTGTTGAAAAGTAACAAGAATAAATGTATGTTTTTTACATTTTAAAAAACTATGGCCATCATACCCGAGTTTACTCTATGACAGTATATCTAAAAAATAGATTTTAATTAATATACATTTTTTTATTACAGATTTTCGATGAAATTGTATATATTTAAAAGTATAATACATAAAAAATAATTAATAAAAAAGAAAGACAGTATGTTAAACAATATTTTATAACAATTTACAATTTGTTGTCATTAGAGAATAAAAAGAAACATCAAAAATAGCTATTCTAGGGTTGAATACTCTAAATATAGAATAGTACGCTCGACCGAATCATGCTAATATTTCTGAAATACACCTACGTCGTCATAAAGTATCTTTTTCTCTTTTTCAACATACTTTTCTCTAACTCATCGTGAAGGGAATAATGCAGACATGCTTCTCGGGAAATAGGGCACACGGGTATAAGCGGGAATCCGTGCTTATACTTGCAACTTCGATAACAGCCGAGTCTGCCCACGATTTTCCTACACGACGCATTTTCACAATAATCCAAGGCATTTATAATGGGGACGTCACTCGGTGCACAATATGTTTCTCGTGCACGATCCGTAAAGGGCGTATGTAACGCCGCAGTGAATGGTCGCACTATGTAACACTCCGCACGCGACTACTACCACCGTTGTTCCCTTAATTCCATCTTGTCCTTCCTTCTCGCTCAAGTGAGGTGAAAAAAAAGAAGGAAGGAAACTCTCGGCTAAGGCTTCAACTTTGAAACTTTCTGGTATATCTCTTCCCCTTCCCATTCCACGGACTACGACGATTTTAATAGCAGCTTTAATAACGTTGATGGGACAGAAAAAAAAGAGAGAGAGAGAGAAGAGAGGAGAGGAGAGAAGCTCATGCAATATCGACGATACTGTTTGCATGGTGATCCATTAAATTTTATGAATAAACAGTAGTACATCACATTGAAACCTCTCTGCGCAGAAAAGGGACAAGATACGTACATCACGAAATCAGCGTGCGAGGACGTGTACGCGTCCCGGCTCTCTGATACATCATCTATAAATTCACCGTAGTACAGTTAATATGTCATCGTATTGCGTCGCGTCTGTCTCGTGCATTCGCAGCTTGGGGAAGTCGGATATGTTTGGCGATAAAAGGACAAAATGTCATATATACAGAAAAAGTGCATATTTTCCTAACGCTCGTTTGCTTATTCTATTTCCAAGCTGCGGACGCTGTGTAACCCCAATGTAATTATAGTATATGGCGAAACACGACACTAACGTGTGCACGCGAAAGTTCGAAATTTCTGCTGCAGACTACAAAACTATTACGCGTATTGATTATAAATGTGTAAATCTCGCTGCAAAACGAACGACAAAATTATTCGTTTGATCCAGCAATTTTGCGGGGATTCGCAATCCGTGAAAACGCGACATTTGTCATGCGCAAACCGACATCATTAGCCCTCTAATGGCAGCTTATAAATTGCTTCTGCAGACAGCGCGGATAGACAGGTGCATTTATTCTTAGTATACGGAATCGAGCCCTATGATCCGACGGGAGCTCCTATGAGTCACTCGACAAAAACAGTTGTAAAAATGTAGAATTATGAGATCCAGTATATCGACAGACAGATACTGGTGGGGCTGTCCCGAAATGCGAAGCCATTTCCCGCAAGTGAAAGGGGTCGATCGTATATTTCTCTCGCAAATAAGCTGTTCGTATTCAATACTGCCCATAGTGATCGCTAGGATAAATATTACAATGCTTAGTCTCTCTCCATTGCTAATTTCAGAATTTCGACTCTGCTAACATCAACTGAATTCGTACACGACCCTCCATCTTTTCGATGGATTATTTGTACGTATATAATATGACGGAATATTCATACAATTATAATGGAATAATAATATAGTAAATCATTATATAAATTACTCACCCGGCTGGAGTGAGAATAACCATCAATGGAAAATCAATAGTCAGCCCTAGTGACGACGGGTACCTTCGAAACACCCTGTACACGAGTTACCCCACCGCCAGATATTGATTTAGTATTACGAGCGAGAGTCCTCCAGTCTACAACAGAGCTATTCTGTCGGCCTTATTTCTCACATTCGTTCAACGCGTTTCGACTGCTTTCTCGAAAGTGAATTCAACAAAGCACGAGCTCAATGGCGTATAAGTGTGTGTATATGTGTGCAGAATCATTCTTAAACAAGTACTTTTGTCTATTCATCTTTTTCTACTTATTTTCCTTCACAATTCTCAAAATGATCTGAGTCAGTTTTCGATCCGTACAACTCATCACATTTTTCTAAAAAATCTAAAAAAACAAGATGCGCGGGATCCAGTTTAAACAAACGTAAAACAAGCACGAGTTACTTTAATGATTACAAACGGCGTCGCGAGTACTAGTTCGTTTGTTTGCCATAAATTTTCTTTATGCGAAAAAAGTTTTGTCTATCTTGGCAGCTCCAGAACTATTTTAATTTAATTTGGCTAACATAAATACGACTTTTCCAGCTTCAAAATTGACTTTTTGAAGTTCTTAGAAAGTTTTTCGGGTTACTAGTGCACTGAATTTTTCGATTTTTAATGAAGTACACGCCATTTTCGTGAATACACAAACTAAAAGAAATACAATAGAATTGAAAGAAATAAAATAACCAGGGGTGCAGAACAAGCATAAAGAATGCAATGCGAGCTTTCCGATTCGAATCTTGCTATAAAGATGAAATATTGACAGCGAGATTGGAGATCTTTCGTCCTATTTTCGAGAAACGACGAAAGGCCAAAAAGAAGAATACGACTCGCGGAATCGACGGGCGCGGTTAAGCATAACCGCTTTTGCACGCGAGCGACATGAGGGGCTGGGGGATTGAATTGGAGGCGGACATGAGCTCAAGAGAAAATATGGTAGCGCACATATTATCCCATGCGCGAAAGATGGCAAGACTTGTATCCTCGTCGATCCAGATCGATCCAAGACAACAAAAATAAAGCTACAAAGATGTAGGTCGACACGTGTCGGCGCGATCATGAGAGAAGAAGATGATTCTACTGTCAGCGGCAGACTTTCCAATTTCCTACAATGTGGCTTTGTGCGGCGAAGAGGAAGCAGGTGGGGAAAGACAAGCCTTTCCGAGCACGAAGAAATTCTAGATTAAACCGCCAACGGACGTTAAGATCGAAAAATGACAAAATTGCCGCGGTTATTCCGCGAGCGTTTTCTAGCTGGGGAAAACTCTAGTGCACTTTGCTCGTGTTTTCTCTATGACGTCGAAACACGTAGCGGTATCGATCCTATTTCACTTTTCCCATCGGATATATCATGTCACATAGGTATCCTTGAATCATCCGCAATGGTTTCCTTTCAAGAGGAGCAATTGCCCTGAAGGCATTCTTGAAAGGAAGAGGTGCTTAGCTTTTGATGTACAGATAGATTGAATAATTTGATAATTGCAGAAAGATACTGCAAGCAGTTGTTTGGCAAATTAGAAATATTAAAATTATACTCTCTACGGTTTTAAAAATTGTTGTAAAATTACACATCTTTATAATTCTTTTTTTTTTTCAATAAAATGCTTTTATGTATATTCTAAAATTAATATAATTATGTACATAATTCCACGTGAACATTGGAATATCTTCTGAGAGACGGTAAAAAACTTTCCCGGTAAAAATAAAAGTGTAAACTACGATCTTGAAAATATTGCACGTTCCTGGAGACGAAGGTAGAATGGCGCTCATAAAAAGTTAATAAAGTAGACACTTGATTACTGCAGCATAGACTGATACGTAAACAATGTTCGCGGACTAGCAAAAAATTTTGCAATATTCTAGAGCATGAAAAGTATCACATACACGCATTGCTGTAAGATAACGATAATCTCTAAAAAAATAATTTTTTTAAATTAAGGAATATAAATACAAAATATGTTTTAGTTTTTACTATTCTGTTTCTTTTATATCGAATATAAATTTTGTTCTTATTCTTATTCTTCTCATTATTTCTTAAAAAGATTGTATTTTTCCACTTTTCGCTAAAATTTTACCGTATATACTATCACTTACAAAAATGTGTATATATACGTATATAAATGTATACAATGTGTAAATTTATACCAACGTTCGCAGTGTATGGAATTCGGATCTATGGGTTCGATAAACCCAAGTGACTGCGGAGAAAAGAATATAGATATTGGCAAGATCTCGCTATCTGCGCGAACAAACTGTATTATAAAAAAATGGGGTCTTCAGCGACAATATAAAAATATTTTTAAAAGATATTTACTATTTAAAAAGTGGTGTGTGTGTGTGTGTGTGTGTGTTTCGGTATCATAAAAAATTTACTTTTCTTTCTCTCTGCATTTTAATTGAAGTAAAAATTGATTAATCCACTCTGACTCGTTTAACTGTCCAAAGAACTCATAAAATTCAATAAAAAATCAAAATAACTTTCTTAACGTTAATAAACAGTCAAATTTTGTATCCAAAAATCATCGTTTTGACTTTTATTACACCAAAATAGAATCATTTCGACTTTCTTTTGCCTTAATATGTTCTTTAGGTGTAGTTATTGTGATAATTACGAATACGAAAAGAATATCAAAGGATAAAGAATACAGAAGTACGCGAGTCGTCCTACACCCGAGTAGGATACAAAAAGATATAAAAACAAACAACCTAACAAAATTTGTTTCAAGAAATGGACATCCACACATACGAATTACTTACACGTGCTTTCGTGATCCGGCGGTGTAAAGTCTCGTAAATGGACCGTCGACACCGACATTGTCGTTCTTGTCGTGTGCCGTACAACTCAGCGGAATAACCGTGGAATTTCCTTCTTTTTCCATAGGTACACACGTCTGTTTTCAATTTAATCTCAGACTCCCGGCAACAACGGCTAGCCGTGCAGTTTGCTGGCCGGGATCAGTTCACCGCGCCGGGCATTTCTCTCGATATAAGACCACATTGGAGGAAATTGGAAACGCCTGGAGCGCCGACGACTGCTCTCCTTCACCATGGAGAAGAACCGGCCAAGAGAACGTTCGATGTTCTCTTTAGTCGCGCAATTTTCATCGGCCGCCATTGTCACTTGCACCGATTTTGTACGCTCGGTCGTAGAATCGATTCGACAGCACATCGAGAGACCAATCGGTCCACTATATAAACGCTATCGAACGAGTTGATCTTACAATCGCGCATTGCAAGAGAAGTGCTCTCGGTAAAATAAACGAGGGAGAAATGATAGCGTAAACATACGAGGACAGATCCTATCCGATAGAAAGAAAGACGGAAAGAGAGTAGAATCTTTCAAACAAACGATAAAAGATTCAAATCTTTTAACAAAAGATACGATATCCAAATTCCATTAACATGATTCTATATAATATTGATCTCGTCGAGCAACGTGTTCGATGTTATACAGTCACATTGATGCATCGATGCGAGTTATTTCCCTAGACGATTATTGCACGGGATCAAACCTGCTCATACGGAAGAACGTATCGACAGATATCTCACGCGTACTATTCGCAGAAAGCAGATGCGAGTATATACTCGAGGGAGCGTCATCGTGGAACCTGATGGGTATCGAGGTCGAGGAGTCTTCGCGTTTCCATCTTCATCGCGCTGCGACCGCTTCCTCTCCTTGCAATTTCGATCTATCTTTCACGAGAAAACATTTAGCTATCCTGGCGGACGAGGCTCGCTCGCGTAAAACTGGCTAAAGTAAACGCAAATAAAATGGATTCTCTTCTCCGACGAATTAAATTAGAATGTCGCTACGCCAATTTCGGCAAGTTCGGAGACTTGGCAGTGAAAAATAAAACGGTAGAAACGTAATTAAATTAAAATTATTAAATTGAAATTATTAAAATATGTACTATAGTTACTCAAAAAATAATTTATGTATTTTCAATTGTTATTTGCCAGAACTTACTATTATATTATAAATTAAAATATATACTAAAACACAATAAATTGAATAATTAAAATTTTTTAAGTTTTTAAGTAATATTTTTAAGTAATATTTTACGTTTTTTTTTTAATTTATTAATAATAAATTCTGATAAACAACTTACAACTGAAGATACATACATAAATTAATTTATTAAATTAATTTACGAAAAGTAAATTCTGATAAATAACTGACAACTAAATACACATAAATTAATTTGTTTTACAATGTTATGAATGCTGTTTATAATTGATTTTTATAATACAACAGATTGTATATATCAATATTGTCATAAATAAATTTTAGAAAATTTATAAAAAGAAATAAATAGAAGTAAATAGAAAAAACAAATGTCTGTTTAATTAAATAAATGAATGTAGTGAGTTTTTAAACGAACTCAAAATAAGCCATAAGAAACTTAAGAATCCTCGTCGGGACCATGTATCCTTGTCTAAATCCCTGACAGCCGCAATAAAGATATTTTAATCAATCCCGCCACAAACAGAGCAATTTCCAGTCTGTAATAATTTAAAAGTGTTGCACAAGAAAAGTTAATTTCGTCCCAGCGTCAGTAACGGATAATGCGAGAAACACGCTGCGGCTTCCAATGTGCAGCAAGTAGACATCATCCCCGCAAATTTACGAGCTTCACCGGACAGCGCGGAGGTGGGAAATTTGCGCGACGACCGGTAGAGTGGCAATGGTGGAAAATGAAGAGGGGGGAATGCTATTCGCCGCCATCCCCATGGTCGTCGTTCTCGGAGATCTGGAGAAACAGACGGTGCCGGAAGATAATCCGCGGATAATCCTAATCGACGACTCACGAGTCCCGGCCTCATTCCCGCAATAAATCGCTGGACGTTCTATTTGATATACCTACGGACTTGAACAGGCACACGAGGGATCGCGGTTTCCTCACACCGAACCGGTTTCAAAGAAGCATTTAACGTCCGCGAGAACGGGATTTTTATATTTATTCTATGGATATTCGGCTTGTCCACTTTCATCTCTAATTAATTTGCATACGAGAATGAGCCGTATAATGCGACCATAGAGACCTTTCATAATATCAATATTGCATTTCCATGATTTTGCGGTAATATTGGTGATTAATACAATAGGTACTCATTGATGGTGAAGTACTATAGCTTTGATCAACTAGCTACTGTATTGATATTGATAATATTGCGTTGAGTTTCCTTTAAGCTTCCGATAATTTCATTGTAGAATTGCTCAATTAAAATTTTAGCATTACCATAATATACAGATATTAGAAATAATATGCAGCTTCACTAACAAATTTTGTATTACATCTTTCACGTTAAAAATAATAATTTATTTCACATAATTCTAAGATTATGAAAGAAAAAGTATTTTTAATATAAAAAAATTAAAAATGACTTATTAATAAAAACAAGGTTAGCGTATTTTATACCTCATCCTTCTATAAAGTTGAGTTGCTTAGATTTGCTACAGACAGAACATTACAATTCGTATTAACGAAACTAATCCAATGGCGACAGGATGTTAAAAAATAATCTTCATTTTGCGAGAGAAGAGTCGGTCGTAATGTCTCTTTCTATCTCTCTCTCTCTCTCTTTCTTTGTCGCGAGGTCAAGAGTCCCGTAATCAGCATTCCCGAAGCCAATTTTCTCGATTTAAGCCGGTTCGCCCGCCGCAATCTCGTAAATCCACGCCAAGACCTGCAGCGGAGAAATTTCGGGGGATTTTCGTCGCGGGGATGAACGAACGACCTCGATTTAAGATACGTTTGCACGAGTCTCATATTACACGGGCGACGGAGACTGATAAGCATCAGCTTTGGACATTGTTCGCGTTCATGTTAAACGCTGTAAGCACCGAGCAAAAGATAATGATAAACCATACAAAAGACTCATGTCTTAAATCGATTTTAACTGTCTAGCAAATTAATTCTTGCAGCGTAATAATTGAGAGGATCTATTTTAAAAACAATATCATTCCCTTACTTTAAAACCGCACAACTTAAAAAATTAGGTTTTTCAGAAAAGAGGAAAAACTAATTTTTAACTTTACAGAACATTCTTGACTAATCTTGACAAATAATTAATTTAAACAGTATACTTTCAGAAATGTGATTAAATGTCATTTTTGTCATTTTCATTTCATAACTCTTAAAAAATTATCATTTTCGAGACAATTCTGATATTCTGCAAAAGTATAACAACTCCAAAATAACTCATTAAAAGTGATGATCAAAAAATATCATTAATAGTTTAAATTTATATTGAAGTTAAAATAACTAAATTTAAAACAAACAATTTCTTCTCTAAACGACTTCTTCTATCACCAAATCTTAATTCTATGATATTGTTAATCCTAAACGTTCTCTGTAGAAATGTTGTCTCCTTTTTATTTGCAAAAGAGATATAATTAAAACGTGTCATTCTTGTAGAAGGTATTATAATCCCTTAAAAAAAATCTCAAGGACAGCACAAGTGTTATTTGGCGAACGACCTATGAAATTGTAAGTTAGTTTACTTTTGATAATTAATAGAGTTTACTTTTAATAATAGAGTAATCTTTACCTAACTTATTCATAGTAATAACTCAAAAATCATATTTTTTTACAAGTTGTGTCAGTTTTAATGTAAAGGAACGGTATAATAACGAAATTTTAAGGAAGAAGATTTATGAAATACATGCAAAGATATATAATTTGATATAATTTATAAATAAAATAAAAGATTAATTTGATATAATTTATAAATAAAATTAACAAAAAATTTCAAAATAAAATTGCAAAATAAAAAATATCAAACAGTACGCTAAGATGATTCTGTGAATATTTACATGACGTGTCTTTTTACATCTCGTCACCCTCATCGACTTTGATTATGTACCCCCTCATACTACAAACTTCCCTACGGCAAAGATGTCTCCGAGTATCGTCGGCATCAGATTCGAGCGTCCTCAGAGTGTATTTCAGGATCGCCTCTTCTAATCGTCGTAGAGGAGACGAGCGCGTTTGGCGAAGGATTCAACCGAGTGGAAATCCAATAATAGATCTCTCTGCGAAAAGCACAGGGTTGCACCTCGCAAGGAAGGATCGCAAACGTGAGAGTGCAAAAGCGACGATCTGCAATGATTGACATCGCTCCGGCGCGTTAATGAGCGCAATGTAATAAGGAGTAACGCGCTTATCCAAGCGATAAAAAATTCAATGAGAAGATGGCCCTGAAGAAGTAAAATAAAGAGTCAGCCGGATATTAAATCGGTAAATCATTCGCTTCCGTCGTATTTATTCTGCGCAATTTGCCGGGAAAACGTGTCGCTCGATGAACCCGCTCTTTTCTTTCGCATCTCATCTTCGCATGTCCGCGACGCGAGAATTCAACCTGATCCTTACAAATCACTTCAATTTCAGGCAGAATAGAGAGAGAGAGAGAGAGAGAGGGGGGGGAGAGATAAAGAAAGCGAAAGAAAGAGCTTTAAAATCGTTGGGAAAAAATTGGAATTCATCTTCGGAATACCTGAGTTATAGATTAAACATATATAATTAAGACGTTTACATTCTAATAATGAAAAAAAAATTAACACATTAATTTAAGAGTACAATAAAAATATTTTGCTAGTTATTGTTATTACCCGTCTACTCCTATAATATTTTTAATTTATCTAGTAGTATAAGAAACGTCTGCATAGTTGGCCCCCCCACTTAACCAAATCTTAATGAAAAAATTATGGAATAATGCGCTTTTTATGCGCTACCCATATCCACAAAAGAAAATTTTTGCGTTCATTCCGTTTAGCTAAAAAAAAATTTTTTTGTGGGGGGGCTGAGTAGGCAGTCAGTCAGCTCCCCTACCTGTTAAAAATAACCGATTTGGAAAATTAAATACACAGGATTTATGCGCTATTTATGCGCTACTATTTCCAGGCATTTTTGGTTTTTGTGCTGCAATCCTTAAGGCATTTCCCTCTTGGAGCGAACAGTCATAATCACTCATAAGTCACGTCTGCCTAGTTGGCCCCCCCAATTAACCAAATTTTAATGAAAAAATTATGGAATAATGCGCTATTTATGCGCTACTTATATCCGCAAAAAAAAATTTTTGCGCTTATTCCGTTCGAATGCGAGCATTCGTGAGCAAACGATGAGTAAACGAATGGAGAAAAAAATATTTGATTTTTTTATATTTTAAATTTCGTATAACTTTTGACCTAAGAGTGAACAAACAAAAATTCTGACGGAGTACTCGTGACACTTCATAAATCAAAGAATTGTTTTGCACAGCCAGTGTATTTAATTTTGCAATTTCGAACGATTTAGGGGTGAATATGACTGTTCGCTCCAAGAGGAAAGTGCCTTAAGGGTTGCAGCGCAAAAATCGAAAATGTCTGGAAATAGTAGCGCATAAATCCTGTTGTATTTAATTTTCCATATCAGTTGTGTTTAACGAATGGGGGGGGGGG
>NW_017299961.1:200631-214196 GCF_001594075.2 Trachymyrmex cornetzi
GCCGCCGACTCCCTGATGGACGTCGATGAAACCAGAGTTTGGTATTTGCATTGGAATTGCCCACGAATGAATGTATTTTATTTCGAATATCATTATAACAATTGCATGAGCATATATGCATTGTGGTTACGATGAGGTCGAAGATAACAGAATCTGTCATTGGTATATCTTTTAATACCTATATTTAATAAATTTAATATTCCCTTTTAATAATATATTTAATATCTTTATTTAATATTTTTGATAAAGTTGAAATTTAATAACATAGTGGAATGTATCGTCAAACAATAATGATACAACCATTTTATTGGCACGGCAAATTATGATTAAATCGATAATATTCATATTGTAATATTAATAAACAATCATATAAAATAAGACTGCATTAAGAACTAACTAATAAATAATTTTTCGCGAAGGTAGATATTATAACTACATTTCTTACTAGAAACTAATTTCTTCTCTAATTTCTATCGTATCTGTTTAGACATTCATTTCTTCGATAATTTTTTTTTATTCCGTTTTACCTCCATTTAAGCTACTACATTTAATAACTTCTGTAAAATGCCTGTATTTTTTTAATTAAAAAATCGTTTTTAACACAACACAAATAAAGTAGTCATATTTAGCGCCGAATATGCATTGACAATACAGTCTCGTGTCAAATTAATGTGTGATTCCTTGCCTTAATTTGACGCTTTCCAACAAAAATGGCAGTAAAATTAGTCGCTCGGTGAGAAAGGTGACGTTCATGAATATGCATGCTGCTTAAATTCTCGAACTACGTGTTTCATCGATCTAATGTATGCGACAATTTAGCAGATGGCGATGGTTGCACGCTGCACCGTCAGTTCATACATAAAAACAATCAGGCTTTCAGTGGTACCTATTGATTTCTGTACGTATCGATGTTACAATTTAGACAACAGACAGTAAAGCTGTCGAAATAGTGGGAGACAGGATAAATGATTGTTTTAATATGACGTATCGAACAATCATTCGTTGGCACGTATATATTGAACATTACATAAATATTGCTTTACAAAAAAAAAACCAAATCTAAAATCGATATTTCTTAAGTCAGTGTTCTCAGTTTCGACGAGATATAAGATTTCTTCAAAAGAAAATAAAAAGAAAACAATAATAGAAAAACTAATATCTGAGTGCGAACAAAAACAATCTTTTTATTAAAAAAAAAATTTACGAGAATTTAATTTAAAAAATCTGTTCAGTGAATCTGAAATGTTATTAATTGTAATAAAATGTAATGTAACTACAGTTATATATATATATATGTATATATAAACTGGAGTGATTTTTTATTATACAAAAAATTTTATTTTAAAAATTGGCGCAATTACCGAAACAATTACCAAACTATTTGATGTGAATTTAACAAATTTCAGAAAATAATGACATTAAATTTGTACTTAAAAGATACAGACTTCAATATAGCCTTCAATAATACAATAGTACCGCTTTTTGCTTCACAAGTAAATATACAGAGCTCTACGAGCAATTTCCCGTTAATTATCGTCACTTGAATAAGGCTGCGAAACAAGAAGTTCATGAATAAATACAAAGACTGGTTCTTTAGAAATTCTGCTGCCATTCACTTTTCGCGATTCTTCGTTATTGTATTAAATTGCTTAATATTCTAGCAAGCTTACGAAATATACCAAACAATTTAAAAATGAATAAAAACAAATATCTAATAATGCTTATCAGTGAATTAAAATTCAAATAACCTAATTAAGGGGCTATGTGAGTCAAGCAATGTTTTCGTGTTTATAGAAACAGAATTATATTAAACGAGAAAATAAAAAAAAGATACAATCAAAAAAATCGAGATAAAATTAAAGGTGAGAGGGAAAACATTTAACGAGAATACATCTTTATTTTTGTCCCTGAAGCCAACAAGTAATCTTACAATAGAAGTCGAGAGACAATGTCTATGTTCACAAGATTATTCTGAAGATCTATTCTTCATATTTGAAAAACATATTTTAGTTAAATTGTTTGGAAAATAATTTCAAAGAATTTACATGTACACAGGTAGAGCCGTCGTTAATTAAAAGAGCTAACAATTTCTTATATTTGTGGCACTTTAATATATTCCTTCGGAACAGTATCATCAAGCTATGATCGTATTGAAATTTGGGTTCTCAAAACAAATTTACCACTGTCATCTTTTTCACAATTTTTAATTTTCTAAACTTGGGGCATGTGAGATGTAGGGATATGTAGGATGATCATACTAGGAACCATCAATTGCAAGTCAATGTGCTCGCACATCTATCACCCTGTAGAAGTAAAACCTCGGATGGAAAAGAGATAAAGTTGCCACCGTGATATCTGATAACAATAAATATGTTTTCAAGCTAAAAACCAGCATATTTCTTCACTCATGCGATATATATACACAGATTCCATATTTATCTTATCTATAGAAATTCTTATTCAAAATATTAATAAATTATTAATAAAATTCATAACATAATTTACTTCGTTGTCTTTTATAGAAAATCTCTTTAATAAAGAGTCTCAAATCAATGTGTTTAGAGAATGTTTTAACTTAGTTTCATCTTAACGAACCTAAATTTAAGCATCACAATTGTCGTAAAAAACTCGTAGCCCCAATTGCAAACTCGTAGTAAAATCATCGGGGATGCTATATATATGCTTTCGGATCCGCGACAAACAGAGCAAACGTCATGGTGCTTTGATCAAAGGGTTCTCGTTTATCGTTGTAGTGCCTAATAAGCAATTTTCCCCGGAGAGATCTCGCGACACAGCAAGAGGGACCGCGAGAGACAAAAAGCCCCGAATATGTACAATTGGCCACCTCGATTCGCATACCGACATCCTCTCGTTTTCGTTCGACCGTGCGCTTTTCAGCCATTAAATAAAAAAAGAGAGACGCGGAGAGAGAAAGGGGTCGGAAGTCTGGCTCTGCCAACTCGAGCGAGCCACCGTTGTCATCCCTTTATCGCGTGGTCGAATTCTCGACAATCCTCTCTCCTTCCAGTCAACCACCCCGAAGCCATCCCCTCGATGCACCCCCGCTTCACTTTCCTCCCATCACGTCAGAGTAAACAATACTCCGATTCTTTGTACTCCGCGGAGAGCTCGCTTTCTCTCAAAGTGGATTCACGATGAATTTCTTTTTCGGGGGTTAAACGCACGCGGGTCGCATTTCTCCTCGATTTTCCCTTTCCCTCGCGTTCTGTCACCCCTTACCACCGCCAACCCCGACCACCAGCGGCCACCCTTTCTCATTTTCTCGTCAGTCGGTGGGACACGCAGCCATGTTGAATGTCACGGTGCAAGCGAGTATGAGCGAGGATTAGATTTTTTAAATACAGAAAAAAAAGTGACGACGAAACGATCTAAATTCCTATTATATACAATCTTAAATATTTTTGCTGTGTAGTAAAAATAATTTTGTTATATAAGATATTTTCGCAAATACAAAGGTCGAAATTATTATTCCAGAAGACGAGAAAATATTTTTCGTACTGCGTGTCAAAACTCGTGGGTAAAAATCATAAATTGAACAGACCTCCGGAAACGAACAAAAGTTGTTCCGCACGTGAACCTATATTTACTTTAACAATATTTTCAGGGCACGATTCTCACTTCTTTCATAATAGATCGCTCGCACAATGGAGCAGCGAACTGTTTTTTCCACTTTCTCAGTCATCTCAATTTCATAAACATCATGTACTCTACACATCTCAGTTACGCGTAATTCTTGTATGGAGAGCTCATGTACCTACGCACATACGCCCACACACTGACGATCATTCATGTGTGATCACATTGTTCATGTATAGTTTGCGTGGGTGTTGGTACGAGGGATAAAACGGAACGGTGTGGCCGAAGAGGGCAAAGAGCGAACCAAGCAGGAGAGGCTCAGTTTGCGGGGTTGGGGTTTCGGTTTGGGTTCCCCAGCAGCCCCTCTCTACCCCTATACTCCCCCGCATCCCCCAACGCCGTCGCTTCGCTGCTGCTGCTGCTGCTGCTGCTACCATTTCCCATACATACAGCGTGGCGGTGGAGTACGGCGTGAGGGATGGTCATGGATCAATACTATGGCGGGTTGAGGGGGTACATGAACGACCATGGCACGCGCATACGCCGCGCCAAGCAGGGATGGATTTAAGGACGAGAACTCCCTACGCCAATTTATTTTCCGGCCGCTCCGTCAACGATTCTATTGATATTCTCCTTCTTGAACTTCATTATATAATAATAAATATGCAATCGAATTATAAAAGAATATTATTTAAAGAAAGAAAAAAGAGGAGGAGAGAAAGAGACAGATAAGTAACTTAATTGCACCGTTCTATCGAATTATATGAAAAGACAGCGTCCTTATTTGTACTGTAAATATTCAATTTTTATAGTTTTGTATTATATAAATCGAGTATTATATAGCAAAAATATTAGATGTTAAAGAAATTAAGTAACTTTAATTTATACTCCTTTGTTAAAAATTGGAAAGCGAAATCAGAGAATTATAAGATTATTAATCTTAGAAAATCACGAGATTAAAAGACATTACAAGAAATTTTTGCTCAGCAAAGCTCGGACATGTACCTAAATCCAGCGCTGCGCGTGGGCGAGAAAGGGCGAAGAGAAGGGCCGTGGTGCGAAGGGAATGGAAGGTCGGACGGGAGTGGGCGAGCAGTACGGTTGATTTATTAAAAATGTAGTCGAGTGCAGGAAGAGTTTTGCCGATTTGGAGATGTGCGGTGAAATATTGCCGAGGCACCCGTGAATTACGACGGCTCGTCTGCCGAGCGAGACAGCGCGGCGCGCTTAATCGGCACTCGTTAAGCGCGACACTGTTGCATTTCTGTGCATGTATAATGCAACACTAGAAATCTATTCAACGTTCATCGACGTGTAATAAATGCGCAGGAATTTCGGAAGAATTTATCGAGGAATTTATCGGCAATCGCAGACATTAATGATAAGAAGTACAATACTACAAAAGTAACATTAGGAAGATATAATACGTAAAATAAAATATAATATAAATATAAGACAGAAAATAAAGTATTACACACAGTCTTAAGAAGAAAATTTAAAGTTCCACAATTTTGTTGTCCCACGTATTACTTGCACAACGGACAGTGAAAAATTTTCAAAGTGTAGGAGGAAGATAGAAGAATCTCGACGGGGTTTGGAACAACCTGTAGGTCGGAATGGTAGACCAAAAGTCGCGCAATTCTGCGGGATACCTGTGGCTCCACACGGCCATCGCCGCTCGATGCTTTTTCGCTTCTCTTTTTTCCGCGTTTCTCCCTTTTTCCGTCGCTTCGTCTCCTTTTTTCCGCGCCGCGTCATACCGGTTGACATTATCGTGAATATCGATCATAAATTCGGCTATATACTGATAATGCGACCCCACCCGATGCAATGAGTTTCAACAATATTCAAATACTACTGGCAAATTTAAGGAACTTTAAGGAGTTAAAACTAGTTATTATTTTAAAGCCACCTCGAATTCTAGCAAGGATATTACTGTGAATATAACAGAAATTTAACATTTTCGTATTAAATTAATATTTTATGTGTTAATTTAATATTATTTTTATACTTTTCAATAATACATGATTTTAAAAGATATTATTATGTAAAAGAAAAATTATATATTGCGATCAAAAATATTCTTTCTCCGTAAATGAATCGCACAATACATAGAAAAATATATTTCCTCATGCAAAGAAAAGAAGAATAGATTTGCAAACGAGTTTGTAGGTATTCATACCTTTCAGATACGGATTTCACAATTCCAATTATTTCATGTTACCATGCTCCATGCACCTATGTAGCTGCAACGATATTTCTTCTTCGGCAAAATGCAGGAATTGTTGAAACAATCATCGAGAGTTTCGTGCTTGTTCGAGCGCGTAAAAAAAGAAATGATGAATCGATTGCAAGTTGAAATCGTTTGGAATTAAAGCGCTCGTCTGTAAGCCCGCGTTATTCTTCGGACTTTCTTTTGTCGGCACGGAGGAAGAACTTGCGTTAGTGTGATATTATATTAGCAAGTCCCAAAACTTTGCCGGCAAGACCATCATCCGTCGTTCCCTCTTGAAAAAGAAAGTTTTAACAATTCCATGTCGAAAATTCAATTGAAGTTTGCTGAATGTAACGATTTGATTTATTCTTGCAAAGATTCGTCAAATTTTATTTAACGACATCGATATGCAAACGAATCAAACTGTCGTCGCTCTAAGTATCAGTCTGATGCAGTCGATCATTTTTTTACACCGCACTCCCCTATTTCTAAAGTGAAACAATTAATAAAACTAAGTACTTTCCAAGAAAAGATAAAAAATTATTTTTTGACTTAATAAAAAATTATTAACTAATTAAATAATATAGGTAAAAAAAATATATTTTTATTAACATAATCAGATGTCACTTTTGTCATTTTGTTCCACATTCTTTAAAAAAACAGCCTTTTTGAGTTGTGATTATTTTTTTAAGCCACTCTTTTGAGTTATGACGATTTTTTAAAACTAACTTTTCTGAGTTATATGTCACTTTTAAAATAAAGGAGTGATGCATTCAAAAAGTCTCCAATGAATAGTTTTCTTCGTTTTACTCACAAAAGCGTACTGAACAAAGCCGCTAGTCTTTCGTCCTACAGGGAATTAATAGTACGCAGTCTTTTAAGTTAAAAGATGGATAAAATCTTTATATTAAATATAAAAAAATATTTTTTACGTTTAAAAGCAAGCTTATGTTTAAAATAAAGTTGCTTTTAGAAAGTTCACAAATCATTTGCATTTATATTCCGGACCAGTATATACCTCAGCAGCGAGAACGCTGTATATAGTTTCTACTATATTACATTTGTGATCATTGTAAACAATTTCAGCGCCAACAACAATCGCTGCCTTTAGTACACCCGACGTCGAGACGCTTCTGAAAGCGTCGGGAGTACCGTCGCCGGTATCTAGGCGCGAAACTTCCGTCAATGAACGAAACTTTTAATTACTTCTACACCATGGGTATGTTTATAGAATATACTGCGTCTATAATCGCGACCTGCGTAGACTTTGCTCAAGATCAGGACAAAGGGAAAGGCAAACGCGCTGGTACGTCGAAAAAATTTTTACCAAAAAAATACATCTCGATACACCGCACATTATTACTATCGACAGATATGCCTCGAAATATTTATATGCTAGTGAATATTTTATTCTCAAAGCTATCTGTAACATCGTCGCAATATCCAACATTCCACCGCCGCATTTTCGAGGAAACACCGCGAGGCGGAATGCAGATATAGACGATCGATGGGAAGTGGAAGCTGCTATCCTTTCTATAAATCGGACATGAAAAACGATCGCGGGAAATAATACTTGCGGGCGTGAAGATGGTTCGAGGAATTCCGATAAACTCCGACTTTTCGATTTATGAAGATTTTAAATACAAACGCGTTGTTATTGATACGAATATATCTTTACAATGTTTAATAAAACTACAATTTTGCTTGCTATGCAGCGCGATAAGAAGTAATTTCAGGAATCTTCCAGAATTCCAGGAGCGACAATAAATTTATGTGAAAGTATTGTGAGATATACGCCTATACATTGTGAAAGCTTAATTATAACGAAATTCTTGCGTGACAGGCATTGCGATGTAATGATTTTTTTCATAAAGTTTCACGCCGTTGGAACGCTCCCGGAATGGTGAACAATGTCACGATGTGCCATGTCTGAAAAGCTCATCAACATGGCAAACTTTTAATTATTTTCACGCCGCTCTTGTTTAACATTTACACGTTGACGCGACGATAACTCAGCAAGAAAATTATTGCATTTTTCTCGTAAAAGAAGTTTTCCAAACTTCGAATAATAAAAATTTTTTACAGAAAATTAAATAGGAATTAAATAGAAAATGCTTTTATAATGAAACGATAAAAAAATATTTGTCAAAGTATAAAGATAACGTTATAAAATATAAAATTTTAAAACAATAGTACATAAAAATCATATTTAATTATACTATATGGAGATAATACTTTAAAAAGACTGTACAGAAAAAAAACTAGTGGAGAGAAAAGTACGAAATGTTAAGCTTCGTTACACAGTTTCTAAGTCTGAAAACTCCAAGTCCCATGTAAATCACTAACAAGGAGGTACTTTGAACATTGTGTTGATACATGGTACATCTATTCTGTGAGTTTGTTCGCGTGTCTTTCATTAATAAAGTCTCTTATCGTTGAGAGCGATGCTGCTTCCTATACCGTTGCAAATCTGACGCGCGTTTATCCAGGCAACTCATCTCTAGCCTTAAGTAAGGGCCTGATAAAGTGATTCTCGTCTCATTGGCAAAACCCCAAACTAAACCCCTTACGACATGTATTGCTATAAACCGAAAGCTATAAACTGATGGTGAGCACATACGGTGGTAATCGCGCGACTCAGGTTTCAGTCCACGAAATTAATTATAGCATCTCTCGCAGATATTGATTATGGACGTTCTGTAGACATAAGCATATAATATCGTCAGTCACACATTCGATGGCTCCGATATAGCCCATAATTATCACTGATCCTATCATTAGCAGTCAATTACTAAAACCAGACAATTGGATCAATTTATAAAAAAAAAGAACTAAAAGCGAAAACGAGAAAAGGAGATAGTAAAATTTTTTTCAAAATTTTCTAAATGCCATTACGCTTTATGCTTTTCCCAATGATTTGACATCTACTGTTTGATGTAAATTACTCGTAATTGTAATTAATGCACACTATCCTTGTCAACACAACAGGTTAAATTTTCGGATAATGAAATATTATGTAATCGAATTAATCCGTCAATAAGCGTTGTTCTGACAATTATGAAAATTTGCCTCATATTCGAGAATGTGGCGAAAAGCTCACCAGAAATTTCTCCCGGAATGCCGCGATGTAATGAGCGAACGTATAATCGCGGTACAAATTGCGAACGCTGCACTGCTACGATCCCGGCACGCAAAATGCATGGAATTGCTATAAATTATGCGTATTAAGGATCTCTCTCGGGCATAATCTGGTCGTGGTGGTCGGACATATTTGCTTAATATAACGGTACCGACTGCTGTATAGTTTGCCATCGTTTCATGTGAGCTTTATGCCTAACGATTGCGAAATTACACAGTTGACACGACTTAAAATACGAGGACAGGGACAACTTTGGACTTAAGGTAGTTCTATACAATTCGTATCGGTGTACCGGTTGACATACTTTTTAGAATGGATGCCGTGTGCGAAGGCGGACGGTTATCGATTCTACCGAAGACGATTTCGCACGACATTCTCCACTAAAACATTTTTTATCCCGAAGATGCTGCCCCTATTACGTCAACAAAACGGAATTCCGTTAAACAATCGACGTGACAAATTAAAATATACTAACAGATGTAAACATAATTAAATATATTATCCTAGAGACAATGATACATGCTCTACACAAAAGCTCTACACAAAAGTAGATTAGTGTTCATCTGTCAGGTTAAAAAATTGCTTTTCCTCTTTTTTAAGAAACTTAATTTTTTGAGTTGCGACACTTTGAAATAAAGAAGCGATATATGTGTTATATATGACACGTTGTAATAATAATTTTCCATACAGCACCAAACTTCTAAAGATGTTCATAGAACATTTAAAAAATGTACAAATATTCTTTAATACGTTCTATTAATATCGTGTGCTATTTAGGTTCTTATATACTTGCAATATGACGCATCAAATATACGTTATTTTTTTTTGTTCATAAAGAAGATTATTTTCTTCTTTATTTCTTTGAACAATCAAGTATTTTTATTAGAATGCGCTGTCTAAAAGTAAATCAGTGTATTATCACTGACTTTAGTGCTACACTTATGAGTGTAATATCAGCGAATATTTACTGTTTTTCATATAATACACTGATTCATCTTTAGAAGTTATGGTTTCTACAGATTAAATCTGCAGAAAACCATAACCTCTAAAAGTGAATCAGTGTATTATTATTGAAAAACAGCAAATATTCACTGATGATTACATCAATTATAAGCGAGGGGGTAACCACTTAATTTAATCTTGGGACAGAGTCCTCGAAATCATTATAAAATTCATATGAAATCTCTACGTATAATCCGATAATTACATATGCAACCACGAGAAATTATATTGTATAATATTAAAATTAATTAAATAAAATCGTATATTTTATCAAATTGCTTCTTATGTAGTGAAAAAAATTATTTGTAATCAGATGAAATCATATGAAATCTGCGGGACAATATTTTAGCTAGTGGTTACCCTCTCGGTTATAAGTAAGTGTAGCACTGAAGTCAGTGATAATATACTGATTCACTTTTTGAGAGCGCTATTAAGTTATAACACGATATTGAAAATAGACCGAATATAATCTTGTAAAGTAGCGACATAGATGAAGACATCCACCTTATATTTGCACACAATTCGATTCGCATCCCACGCTTCAGATTACGACAGTAGAAATGTCGGTCTCTTTCTTTCGCACGGCCCGCAAAAATATTTGACAGGTAATCGATCAATTTGAAGGAAAACGGATCAGGGGGTGGAAGTTCCAATGTATAGAAACAATCGAGCCTCGCTTCGACAACAAGGATATTCCATCACGCGCTATCTCTATATACATGTTAGCGCTGCCATTGCGCAGCGTAATATATCTCGTACCGCGCGAATAAAGCTTTAATCATAAATTATGAAGTGACGCCGCTTAAATTGCACTGTGGTGAAAATTTACGCGATCTGATAACAGATATTGCGCCAGCTAGAAAGGACCAAGAGGATGAGGCATTTCCTACGAACCGGTAATTTCTCTACGTCCGTAAATGCGCATCGATAATAAAGCATCGAATTGACAAAGAACCAGATTAACTGTAAATACAATTCTATTTATCGTCTTTTTTTCGTGTGTAATATAAGCAAAATTAGTTTGTTGAATGCGCCTTTCTAGAAAGCACATGTTTCGCTTGTATTTCATTTTACGAGCATAATATGAATGAGAAAATATCTGAGTTAAAAAGGGAAAGAATAAAAATGAACACATCTCTCTGATTAACTTCTTAAAACGTCTTAGAATTTTCCACAGCCAACACTTGAGAACAACGCTAACGGGATTAAAAAAAGTTCAGGTGCAAGCTCTTCGCTTACCAGAGAGCTTATTTCGCGTTCACAGAGAATCTCGGATAGACATGGTATCTGGAAGCTATCGACCGAAACGCGCGGGCAAGAAATTAATTACTTTTTTGCCGCCGAGCGCACCATACCTACATGCCCGTATCATTTTACAGCCGTCAATCAAATGCTTTTCCATAGACTCATTTTTTTTGGAAACGCGAGGTCGCATCAAGGATTCGGTAGACAGAATTCGGAAATGAGTCATTATAAAAAATAATCAACAAAAGTAAATACATTTAATATTCACGAAGAATTGCACAAATATTTAGTGCGCAAAAAGAACTTCCTGTGAGAGAAGAGTTCCGTGATTTAAAAAAAATCTAAGAACCACTGATGTCTAATAATTCTGGATGTCGTTGAAAAATCCGGGAGTGAATCTGGCGACTATAAGGTTCGATTCGCATCGTTCGAGGACGAGGAATTTCACTTACGCGACGTTCGGTGGAATTCTTACGTAAAAGGAGCTGTCGTGATGGCTGGTAGTATCCTTCCGGCCGATTTATCGAGCCGACACGACGCCGGTCGTCCTTGCTCGCGTGTGTCGGGGTTGCGCGATGCATCGGCTCTCAGGGAGAAGGAAAGAGGGAGGAAGTGTGTATACCGTGCATGGCTACATTGCGCACGTAACGCAAATGAAACTTAAATGAGTAACTAAATCCCGTGGATCACGCGAGCACCTGATCCCGTCGCGTCGACTTTTATTGGCGTTTTCGAGAATAAAGACTGGGGGTGAGCGCACTTATCAGAGGGCAAACTGACGAATCGCCGTCCATAAAAGCGTAAAGATCCTCTTCTTGCCTCCTTCTCTGCCATTCGAGACGCTGCCGAGCAAGCGTCAAATTTATACGGATTTATCACGGTTCGCGTAGCTAAACAAGCGTTCCGCTAACTGAATAAAGCTCCACTTTGATAATTGGCGATAGCGGTATACGAGCACAAATTCGCGGTCACGAGGCGGCAGTAAATCAACGTCGTTGTTTCGAGTCGCTGGCGGTTATTATTATTGCCGAGCTAATAGCCGGATAAATAGCCTGGATTCGCTAGGTAATCTATCTAAACAATTATATCGTCCAATAGCGCATTCCCATATATTTAAATAGAAATGCAAAGCTTAACGATACGTACATGTATTTAGATGCGTTTATTGTCGCAAAACATACTCAATGAAGATATTCAAAAAGTATCTTAATAATGGCTCTTTGGAAGCAACAACTATATTTTTCTTCCATCTCGTAATTGCGTATGGAAACCATTCATCTCACCGAGTGGCTCACCATGGCTCACCAAATTAAACATAACTAGCACCACCAGAGAAACGCGTATTGATAAAAGGACAGGGTGGGGCCGGCCGTGCAATTGAGAAAATTGCACTGGTATCGGTTTCACCCTCGTGCTATAGGGGGATTCAGACTGATACAAGCGGAGGAATCTTCCGGTTTAATGTAACCAATACGGCACCGTACTAGCACAATACAATACATTTATATTCCAGCGTGTTAGAGTAATAGTGAAAGAGGATCGATTTTTAATAAAAAATTCTATATAAAAAAATATTTGGTATACGGACGCTATTTAATTTCCATATGCAATTTGGAAACTCGTCTAATTGTTCGTTCTTGCACTATCGACATGATCCTATCGGAAAACTTCCGCAATTTGTTGGATTTATCGCCCTAGTGTTCTTAATTCTCGTAACTTTAAATTTAGTGCCCTCCCTTTGAATTACCTAGTAAAGTCGACGTAAAATTAATCGAAAAAGATTGTGTTTCCTGAGAAATCACTAGCGGATACTTTACAGCATCCCCGTAATTGGATCTTCGTTTAACCTCGGAATTGTCACTTAGGTTTTTATACTCCAACGGCAAAAATATGTAAATAGTTGTAAAATATTTTATATGGATATTGTTTAACATAGTTTCTTGCTTTTTTATTAATTGTTTTTTATGTACTTTTAAATATGCAATTTTATCGAAAACTCGTAATAAAAAAACGTTATATTAATTAAAATTTGAATTTTTTTAATATATTGCCATAATATATTACGCTACTCATTGTGCTTATTCCATTTAATATTTATTTGGTTTTCATTTACTTTTTTCAAAAAATTATGATTAAATTCATATCTATAATGCTTTCAAATAAATCGGAAAATAATCGATAATATATATACAATATCTTGTTAATGATAGTGATTTTAATTAGAATATTAAAACACCCTAAATGATCATGTATAATGTAAACAAAATTAGGTCATTACTCCCGGATAAATATTGTACTTGGAAGAATAAAATAATATTAATTTTAACTAATATTATTAGGTGTTGAACTTAATTCCTGCCGCTCGCT
>NW_017299961.1:214254-214588 GCF_001594075.2 Trachymyrmex cornetzi
ATTTTTTAAAGGTATGGAACATTGTTTTAAATTAAGCGAGCGGCAGGAATTAAGTTCAACACCTAATACATTAATAAATATAATCTGACATAAGCTTATTAAAACTTTTAAAGCAAATCTCTTAAAGATAAAAAATTGAGTTACTCTTTTTCAAAACTGGTACAAATTTTATTCTTTAGAATAAGATTCTACTCCAAAGAATTTAGAGAGACAACGTACAGAACAAGTTACACAATAAATAGAGATGTTATTTTTGTTTTGGAATAACATTGTTGTTTTCATTAACAATAAAAAGATTAATATGGCGTCGTTTTCTACATAATATATATAAGTA
>NW_017299961.1:214615-246162 GCF_001594075.2 Trachymyrmex cornetzi
TTCAACACCTAATACATTAATAAATATAATCTGACATAAGCTTATTAAAACTATTAAAGCAAATCTCTTAAAGATAAAAAATTGAGTTACTCTTTTTCAAAACTGGTACAATTTTTATTCTTTAGAATGAGATTCTACTCCAAAGAATTTAGAGAGACAACGTACAGAACAAGTTACACAATAAATAGAGATGTTATTTTTGTTTTGGAATAACATTGTTGTTTTCATTAACAATAAAAAGATTAATATGGCGTCGTTTTCTACATAATATATATAAGTAGACGTCGGATATTTTCAAACCTGACGGAAATGCGCGCCGATAATAGTCTGCACCGGTTAAATCTATTTTCTGCACGTTAGCTCCGCGATTAATCATGTTACTCTGTATTGCTTGCAGCTGCTAATAGTGGCGAAACATGCATTCGTCGCAAATGAAGCGGATTACTATACGGTTTAGCGAGATCTCGATAGAACGTCGAAACACATTTGCCGTTAGAAACCGCATAACCGCAGCAGCATCTCCTAATTATTCCAAGGTAATTAGAATATCAATAATTTATCGCCGTGCGCGACGATGCGTATTTGCGCGGTATTGTTATCGAGAAGATACAGAGAAATTGAATGATTTGAGACATGTATGACGTTACAAATCACAATTATCCAATTGGTCGTCATCAAGTATACACGCGTTGATATTCATTATAGAGCTTGAAGTTTGTGCAAGGAAATCGGAAACTCTCTAACGATAAATTATGCAGTAAAGCGTTGCTGCACTTCGCGTCGATGCATTTTGCAGTTGGTAAAGTAGAAGATAAATTAACCCCTAACTTCGCAAACTACTTCTGAACGGAGGAGAATGACGCCGGACCTTTAGAAACACTCACAGCTCGTAATTTCAGCACATTTTACAATTGATAAGCATTCCGCAAAATTTCCGCCGCAATTTCCCGAGTCACCATTGTGCCCGAGTGAAAATGACCGGCGGTCATTGTTCGTCCGGCAACATCGGCTAATTTCATCGCGTTCAAGCCAGGCACTGCTAACGAGCTCACCGCGAAGCGTACCACGTAGGTGGGACTGCATCAAGGTCGACAATGTGAGAGGAGAGTCATAAGGGTGCGGCTCGAAAATCACGGGTGTCATTGTGTAGCTCATGGTTATACGACGGCTTGTGTAATCGGCATCCCCGATGCCGAGAACGTGGCCAATCAGGCACCATTGATTCGCAGTTGGAATAGTATCCTGATCGTGCCGACCTAAGCCCGATACCGTGCCACCCTTGCAACGACCGGTCAATCTTCGACAGCGCGAATCCGCGTGTTTACCGACCCCGGGAAAATGTTTTCTGCCGCCATCGGGGGAGGAGACCCTAATCGTGTTCTCGATTCCCCCAATCTTCCCTTGCGAAGGGTGACGGAGGTCCCTCTCTAATTAATAAATCGAATATTGCGATATTATTGGTCCTGACGCAAAAGCGGTGATGTTACGAAAGAAATGACGCATAGCGACTTTGATCTTTGTAGAAGAAAATTCAACCCTAAAACGCTAAATTGATATTGAGCGATACAGTGAATTTATATATCAGTAGCAATAATATTGATACATAAATTGCTACTAATACGTAAATTTTACGTACAAGAAATAGTCTACCCTAAATTAATATAACACAAGTTTTTCTCATATACTTCATACTTTCAATATGATGAAATATTCATAATCTAATCTTTTAAACACAAACCTAATTATTAACTTAAGAGAAAAGAAAGAATAGGCACATCATCAAATTCAATTTTGAAATGATATGAAGTACGTAATTTAATTGTGTATGTGTCTTCTCAAGATATTTTAAGTAAAGTATATAATAATACAAAATAACTCAAAATCGCTTATCGCGTTCTCTGTTATAATGAAATCAAGGAAACCTAAACCTTTTCCTCGAATTTTTCTTATTCAATTAAAGATTCGCAGAGTAATAATCTCGATTGAATTACATTTTTCTCCACTTACATCCCTTTGAATACGACCCTCAATTGTTCTGTGCCAACATAGTAAATTGTGAACGCTCTTCCCTGGCTTGGCTAGGACCAAAAGCCGCGACGCGCGCGCAGAGAACGGGACGCAGTTAATCGACAAGCTTTTGATGTCACTCGGATGAGTAGAGTTCGAATTGTTTCCAATTGTTTTCGATTTGCCTATCGATGGCGTTACGCGGCTCATGGGACGGTTAATTGCGCGTGGAACAGATTTGCTAATCAAAGCGAGCGCTTGCTATGCACTCAGAAAAAGGTTTCTTCAATTCAAAGAAATGTTTCTTTGCTGTACGGTTAAAGAAAAAATCAAATAAATTTTTTAATTTAATTTCAAAAAATAATGTTTAAATCAAAGAAATTTTTTTTTAACCGTATAACAAAGAAACATTTCTTTGAATCGAAGAAATCTTTCTCTGGATGTGATGCACTTGCAAGTATGCGACAATTAAAAATTATTGATGTAAATCGTCTTACTCAATCACTGCTTCTTACATATTATTTACAGACGTATTTTCGTCAATTTGCAAAAATCGAGATAAAAAGGCGATTCTCTAATGACACTCAACTATGATTTCGACGCGCGTTAAAAACGATCCACTTTCTGCAAACAAAGAACAGGATTAAAGGGTATAAAGACGTCAAATAAAGCTGGATCATTTTGTTTATGCTAATGCCACCAAAAAGGGTGTAACGCGAAACCGTGAAAACTTGTTTCTCGTCCATCACATATCGCAGTGTAGTTACGCCGGAAATCTTTCATTGTGAACAATTCAGACAATTCGACGTTGACAGGTTAGATTTACAGCGGGCGTTATTAATTTGTGCGTTAACTCTCGACACCTTGGGAGTTCAACCGAGTTTTTATCAACACGCGCGGTGCTCTGACCTGTTTCGTTTCACACGTCACTCTCGCAAACCTATTCCCGCCTATAATTTAAATAACCCGACAATATCACACATGAAAAAATTAAGTCTTACAAAAGAGATTTACATATTTATGCCATTCGTGTTAGCGTGACAGAAAAATATTGCTAAATTTCATAGAAGAATAAAAAGAATAAAAAATAAATTCAAAAGTATCACTTTTGAGTATATTAATATTTTTTACAATCATATGCCATGGAATAACATTTACAACATGCAGCCACATTACAACATAGTACCTTTTGAATTTCAAATACAGTGTCAGCTGTTTAGCTGAAACTCTCGTACTAAGTTTTAAAATTCCAATTTTATTTTAAGTATTTAGCTTAATCTCTTGCATTAATTTGTGTATAAAGTTATGTAATCATCATTTTATTATACTTGCAAAAAGACTAGAACATTTATACTCTTTATACTTCGTAACAAAATGGAAGACTGCAATATAACTCGGATATTCCAAGCTGCAACAATAATAACGAATGACAAAGAAAATGTAACAGAAGCACTAATCGTAAAATTTTTTTAGAGACCGAGCAATATGCGGTGAAAATCGTACGATGCTGTATCTATACGATAGCTATAAGGTCTGCTCTCCGTTGACGAAGCCACTTCGAATCTATTTCCGTTTCCATTCCAACGCGACATATTGTCCACGCCGTAATGTCACGTCGAGTGTGTTTTCAGCAAACTGCATCAAACAGCGTCGTCTCTTGAAGCACGAAGCAGTCTCAAGAGGCATGCGGAAGCGCGTTTGAACACGAAGGGAAATGACGGCCCAGTTTCTACATGCACGCGAGTCAGAGACAGATGGCTAGCTTTAACCGTGCAATAGCTTCGTAGTTTAACTACGAGTCTTTTTTACGTTAACACGACAACGCCAATGGTAAATGCGAGACAACATATGTAAAGTAAGCGTCGTTTTTTTCAATAAAGCTATCTCTATCGATTTAATGGACGTACTTTCAATTTAATAGACGCTAAAAGAAAAACCTACTATGTGGTATTACTACTATTGATTATAAACTTTAACTCTTCAAGAGCTTAATCCTTTTAGTATTTTCAAAAATAGAAAATGTTATCTTGCGAGAGGTCGAATGTGATGCAACGTATAATATCTCTTAGATAGTAGTTATTTTTCATATCAGAAAATGTCAAATATCACGATGCAGAAGCATGATGAAAGATACATATGCTATTAAATTTTATTTTACTTAAATTTATTAAAATAAAAATATTTAAAACAATAATTTCTTATTGTAAAGATGATTAATTGCATCTAAAATAATTATCACAAAAATGTGTTAAATTATACAAACTATATCACATTTCTTATTAATGTCCTCGGCTATGACCGCGAAATAAGGTTATCAAACAATAATAGTATAATCGAAATTATTATCTATCTATAATTATTGTACTAAAGTGGATAATGAAATCATAATTATTAGTCATATCTATTCTCAAATATTAGACATAATTATTTCGTAATTACTTCGGATAAACTCTTGACTTTACAAAATTTTTTTTTAATACAAAGATGAAACATTCTTTTCCTTTTCCGAATTTTCGAAAAAGAATCGATCACTTTAAATTACACGCACTCACCGAGATTCGATACGTTCGCGTAAAGGTAATAAAGCAGCCAACGGCACCATTGAAACAGCCTGACAGCCGAATGCTGAAAAACGACGAGCTCGATCATCGTCGTATAGACGTAGGTCGACGATCGACTTTCGGCTTCGAGTAATGCGATCCGCGCATCGACGATCCGCGTACTGAAGTGGCCCACATTTTATAAACGCCGGCATATCGCGTACCACTGCATAATATGTGGGGACCGTCTAACGAGAAAAGGAGAATTGGAACGAGAGTGAGCGAGAAGGGAATATGATTCGTGCTCGTCTCCCCTACTTGAGCCCAAACGAATGACGCCATTCATAATTAGGATGAAGATCCGGATGCTGGCTCTCATGCCCTTGGAGTTATATCAACAAATATATAAAAGGGACTATATAGAAATATTTGTAATAATGACGCCAGTTTAAAAAAAACAGTTAATCTTTTTTTAAAAAAGTTTATAATAATTTTGGATATGTCGTGCTTATATAAATTTATGTCTATTAACATAACAATTCGATTTTTATTTCACACCAATTTCTTTGTGTATTTAAATTATTGTCTCATCTCCCCCCCCCCCCCCCCCCTCTCTCTCTCTCTCTCTCTGTTCTTATCTTCTACGCTGACTATTTAAAATTGTATGGCGAAAAAGCTCATTGGACTTAACAACAAATGCAAAATTATTCATAAGATTGCGCGAGTAAAATGAGACCCAGCATTCAGTCCGCGACTCAATCTGAAATGGTAATGGTGGAAGTAATTAACACCTCGTTGTGCTACACAGAGCCCGGACAAAGATGGAGGGATTTGTGCAATTATTAAATTCGCCCCGTAGAGCATCGCGCAAGCATTCATTGCAACACTGTTGACGGAATGGGGAATGCTCATTGCTTCCGTTATATGGTAGTTAAAACGTCATCATGCCTCCAAATTGCGTTTGCCGTCAGAACCATTGCGTTATCACGAGTCACTGTGAATTTAGTCGATGAAAAACCTACGCGCAATACTTTGAAGCAATAATGACGATAATAATAATAAATAGTAAAAGATATAGCAGAAATTGTATTTCTTTCAGGCATAAATTTATATCCTCTTTAAAAATAGATATTAAATATTTATAAGAGATTTAATATTGATTAAATATTTTAACTTTTTTAGAAATTGGATGAACGTACTTTTCTATTTGTACAATTTCATATGTCATATATTTTGATATATACATAACTCTTACAGAAATTTAATATATTAGCCAATTTATTAATGAAAGACAATAATTAATTGTTTATTTAGAGTACTAAAAGTATTGAACAACAGTGTTCAATATTTTTTTAATACTTAAAAAATAAGTAATTACTGTCTTTAAATATTAAAGTATTAAATGTTTGTAAGGATACATATTATGACATGTACGTATTGTAATTTTTTAAATATTTTTCATATTATATTAGATATAAAATGATAGCCAGACTACTATTCTGAATTCTGATGAATTATAGATCGTAAAAAATTTTTTATGCATGAATATGTATAAATATGTATAACATACATAAATATTCATAAACATGTACAATCAAATATGAAATATGTCCATATATGTTCATACATCCCTCTCTCTTTTATAAAATTACTTTTTAGTGTGATAGAAATAATAATAGTAACGTGAAAACATAAAAAATAATTAAAGAGACAATTTTTACACTATTTGTTTTAGAAAAAAATAAGTTTTAAAAAATGTGAAAAAATTGCTCACACACAATTATATATACTTTTATATATAATTATACATAAGTAATTTTTTTACATTTCTTCAAACTTGATTTTTATAAAACAAATAGTGTGAAAATTATTCTTTCAATTATTTTTAATGTATTTTCACATTACTATTATTATTTCTATTACACTAAAAAGGAATTTTACAAAAGAAAGAGGGATGTATGAACATGTATGGATATATTTCATGTATAACTATATATGTTTATACGTATTTGTGTATGTTTATACAGATTTATACATATTTATACATGAAAAATTTTTTACCGGAATATCTAAAGTGGATTTAAGAAATAATTCAAGTCTTAAGTCACGGCAGAAATATCTTCGATCGGATATAGGTATCTATACGAGATAAGATGGTTTCGGCTTTCGCCAAAGCATAATGTATATAAACAGGATACAGGCGGATGCACTACAAAATATGTGAGTATAAAAGGACGCAATGCTACCCTATTGTAAGCTTATGTTGTCGTTATTATTTCTTTTGCCGCACACGGATTTTACGAAATATTACAGTTCTTGCATCGTATACTTATGGTGTCGTCCTCGTAAAAGGATCAAAGAATCTTACGAGAATTCACAAATTCTGTTATATTCTTCTCTATGAGCGCGTTCTACAGAAATAAAAAGCTTATAGTCTGCTTACAACTGTGTATTCTCTCTTCTTTTATAATAGTTATAATTTTTGAGAGAAAACCCTTCAAAATAAAATTAAAATTAATTACATTAAAAAGAGAGTGAAAATAAGATTCATGGTGGAAAGTCAATATTAAAAATGCACAGGAATGAAAAAGGAAAACTCGCGCTGTGGAGAGTCAACACATTGCAGTTGAAACGCGGAAAGCGAAATATTGACAGCTTACACTTGACCTACATGCGATGTAAAGAGTGAGTACATCGGTAGAACGTTGAACGAAATGCACGTGCTCGTGTAATAAATGGATAAAATGGCGCGTACACATACACACAGCAATGCATGTGAAATGGTAGCATTTACACATAGATAGAATTATAGAAACGTCAATCTATAGAGTACCCTACAAACATCGTGAAATACTTTAAAAGTTGAAACTTGAATATTAAAATTATGTGTGTGTGCAATTTTATTACTTTCCAAAAAAAATCCAAAAAAGAAGCACTAATAACAGATTAATTTTTTCCCGATCGTACTAAACGAAGATCATTTTAAATAATATTATAAATTTAATTTTAATTTTTTAAATGACAAACTATTCACTCATACAAATATTTATTTTTAAAATCGAGCAAGCGACGCTCACTTCATACCGACGCTCGAACCTTCAAGAACCACGACTATCCGACATGACCGACGCGATCGACATAACTGTTCAAAAATCGCAAATGTCCGAAAAAATGTTAACGTGCACGCTGATTTACGCTTCGCGACGACCGTTCAATTGTTGAACCCGCTACTCCCGACGCGTCCGAATCCGAGATACGTTTTTACGAAATTCGAAAGACGACGGCAACTTCACGCCGATGCTCGAAGCTTCGACTTGCAACGGTCCGACGCGACGCAACAGGGCGAGATTCAAATTGCGTTTGACCATCGCACGTACAAATTTATGCTAATTTATGCTACGACAATCACTCACTTGCACTGCCAGATTCAACACTCCCGATGCGCTAAAGACCTGTTCAAGACGCTCGGAAGACGGCAACTTCACTCCGATTCTAGAAGTCTCGACGCCGCCATTTGCCAACGGTCCGACCGGAGCAACGCCGACCAACACGATCTGCAGGATTGATATCGTGAAATACGGATCGCGTTTGCCGGTCGCACGTGCTAATTTATGCTCCATGATGATCCTTCGACACTCCTAATAATACACTACAGAAACCAGTAAGGCACTTCACTCCGCGGCACTTCACTCCGATGCTTCGAGCGAGCCAACGGTCCGCGATTAACAAGGATAGACACGCGTTGCTCCTGACGACAATCATTTATCGTCAGATTTTATGTTCCCGACAATCCTACAACACTCATTTCTCACACGAGACTCGTTCTAAACGGAAAAAATACGCACGAGACACGGAACGACGCGAAACGCATTAAATACGTACCGGCGCGTACCGGGTCGTCCAGCGAACTGACGCGCGATAGACACCCTCCCCTCCGTGACGTCATCACGTCGCGTCGAACGATAAACATTTTGAAAAAAACGGTCGCGGTGTTTTCGCATCGCTAATACCCAATTTCTTCACTTCCAGATAAATTGAGGATAACCTTATCCAGGAGATATCTCCATTGTATTCTGGGAGATATCTCTTGGATAAAGTTATCTAGAGAAAGTGAAGAAATTGGGCATAAGCCGTGTAATAATTAAAATTCTGATACGTTGAAAATTACGATGTTTTTCGATGTATCACGTATGGGAAAGTTGAACAACATTCTTGCGCGCTAAGGCCCGCAATTGCAAATCGTTAATTATTATTAATTTTCGCATATGTAATATTGATTTTTCAGTAAATTTCCGGCATAGATATACCTATAGATATGAAGAAGAATAAGAAATTAAATGAATCATTTACCCCATTTGCTCCGCTGTCGTCCGACGCCTTCCAGGTCTCCTCCACCTTTCGGACTTTCTCGCACTTGTACGACACAACACTCGCGAAAACATAGTTTATTATAATCGCGCATGTTAATTACAAGAATAAAAGAATTACACGGCATTTTGCACAGCACTCCCGACGTCAGCGACATGCAATTCGTATTGTATGCACGTTGGGATGGGAAAATAACGCGGAAGGCGTCACATTACCACTACGAATCGCAAATCTTACAAATTATCAGAACAAATATACGCTCATCAACGTAAAATCATTAACTTAATACATCGGCTGATAATTATACACGGATTATCGCACTTCAATGAGTAATTCCGTGATACGCAGAGCGGCTTATGCCGTTACCTGCTCGTTCGAGTCTCATCGACTGAATGACAATACATCGCGCCGGTCGCGCGTTCATGCAGCCGTTGACCTTTGTGTATGTACGCGCGTACGTAAGAAACAACATAAATTTTGAATATTTAACGTTTTATGAAATACAGTGAGTGTAAAAAGTATTCGTACAGGGAGAATATTTTTTAAAAAAACTTTATTTTTAAAAAGTAAATATTATCCGGCGAGAAACGAGTCATTGAATTGGTGTCGAATCAATATCGATACGATTATTTCAACACCAATTCGATGTCGATTCGACGTTTAATTGATGATCATTTCTTGCTGGGTAATTAACAATTTATTCATAAAGAATGAAATAAACTGTATGTTTCTTAAAATTATATATACACGGAGAAAATTTTATATTTAAAATTATTGTACTATAATGTGATAGTAGCTGCGGTCTTCATGTAAATTATGAGTTTAAATGCTATAGTTATTTTTTTTTTAAACAATAATATAACGTAATTTTTACACTTTTTCATAGTAAAAATTTTTTATTACAAAATTAAATATACCTAGCAAATTTTGTTTGCGTACCATAGTAAAAATTAACTGTTTTCATGTTAGAATATGGCTTAACAAAATAATTACTTTATTTATGTGATAAAAATTAGTATTACTTTAGTAAAAGTTAAGTCGAAATCATGTTGTGAGAGTGCATACAAGACATAGTAAAGTGTAATCTAAAATTGTATTAAAACTTAATATAAAATTTTCTCTGTGTACCAAAAAGAGGTGTATTAATTTTATTGAAAATATATCATCTGAAAAATAAGCGAAAATTAAAAATTCTGTTGTTTGGATGCTCAAAAAGTATTCGTACAGTCGAAAAATTTAGCTTCTAAAATCAAGAATACATGCGAAGCACGTTTGTTTATGTTAAAACAGAATATATTCATTATATAAAATTGCTAATTAATATTTATTTTTTATAAATAAGACTTTTTTTCATAAAAAATTTCTTTGCACGAATACTTTTTGCTCTCACTGTAAATTCGCGACGAACATTCTGTACCTTACGTTTCGAATTAATTATTGCCAAACCAGAGTTGTTACAGAAAATAAATTTTAAAATTCCCTGACTTTTCCAGGTTTTCCAGATGAAAGTGGAAAATTTTCTATGACTAATGTAAAATATGTAAATTTTAACATTTAAACTCAAGGATTGTAGGAAAACTGTACTATTAAAAACGCAAAAAAGCTTAATAGCATAGTAAAATTTTGGGTGCAAATTCAAGCCAACAGAAAATTAATTAGTTTTGAAAAAAAGAATGCAGTTAGGACGAAAAAAAAGAGGGATCAAATAAAAATACTGAATGAAATATAAAAATTTGAATTATTTTGTTCAAAACCATTTAAAGTGCGCAAGTTTTAAAGTGCGCATATTTAAAAAATTGTAACAATTATTTGGAATAAGAGTAGTTTAAGGAAATTGTAAGTAAATTTCGAAATTCTAGATTTTTTTACATTTTCCCTTGACTTTTATATAAAAAATAATACGAAATACGCGCGCGCATGTGTGTATGTGTGTGTGTGATCGCATGAAGCCATATGATTCATTCAATCTATAATGTCTTATTATTTAGCGATAAATCGATAAATATATAAATACAATTACGGGTCTTAGCTTTATAATCCTGTTGATCAACTTCAATCACTTGTAAAAATTATTGTAATTTAAAATTATTATAATTTTTATATTTCACACATGTGAGAATTTTTACTTAGGATTTTGTATAAATTTTAATTATTCTTTTTGAAATCCTAGCAATTGCTCTGTGGTGATACTGTATAATATTAATTGGAATCTGGAGAATAATTAAAATTTGCGGCACTATGCGAAACACATTGTGTATAATTATCTAATTAATAAATAACATTATAAAATTCCATATTGTTGAGAATTTTTTAATTACTCAGCTGCCTGAGTAATTTAAATAAATAATATTCTGCTAAAAACAGACTTTGAATAATGTTACATCGGTAACTTGCCAATTCCTTCAATCGCTTATCATTGTGCATTCTAGTTGACACGAGTGCATCTCGGAAAATATTGCACGCTCGATTTCGCAAAATCCGATCTCATTTTCGACGGAAATTTCCTATCCTATTCCTATGACAGTTACATTACCGTCCTAGATACCGGGCCAGATTGGCACGTATTTCCGGTCCTGACGTATAAATTTCGTGATGGTTCCTTTTCGGTGCAGCAACGACATCAAAATCACCCTTACCTGATCACGATTCCATGAATCTGCGAACTCTCTCTCGGCGCGATTTCAGGCAATTTCGACTGCACTTGGTGTATGCACCGACGGAAACGGGGAAATTCACCGTTACATAATGACAGGGGATGATTCACAAGTGCATCGTACGTCGACTCGTATGCCGGATGGCTCCTCTTCCTTTCTTAATGTAGCAAGTAACTAATTCATGGGATCGTCGGTACCTGCAAGATTATGAAAATTATGTTAGCGTTAATGGCCGACATTATGCGGATATGTGGTACTTATAATTCCGGAAGCTCACGTGGTTTTAAGAGGATGGAGAACTTTGCATTATCCTTTATGGGTTAGGTTCTCTTAAATACACCAATGCAAGATACGTTAGTCAGAGTAATCGAATTATTATTGAAAGCAACGAAAAAAAAGATTCTATATTAACTTTTATTTCATAATATAATAAACGCGTAATATTTGCCTGCGTAATATAAAATATTTCAATCAAACTCTCACGTGTCAAAACATATAAGCCTTTCAAAGTATAAAAAGACCTTGTTATCGCCTTTCTTTTGTGCACGTACAATCGTAAACACGATACTTTTACAAAAATAACCGAAAAACAATCGGGACAATTTCTGAATCGTGTCCATTCCAACTTTACTGTACAACACCTTTGTGTTTACGTCACGTTTCCCTCAAAATTGTAGACTGGTAGAAAAGATAAAAATGGAAAAAATTACAGAAACAAAACGCAGGAGAAGTTAACAACCTAAATCCATAAAATTCCTTTTTCCCGTCTGGTTTATTTAAAAATAAAATAGCATGTGAAAGGTTTCGAATACTATCTCGAATACTACTTTGTTTGTGACCAAGGATAAAACTGTAATCTCATTATATGAGATTGTTTACGAAATGGTGCACGAAAACGCGCTACCGCGTGATAAACGCAGCGCAGTGACAATCAGTCGTCGAAATAGGAAAAGAGGATTTTAGACTCGTATTTTCTGTGTCGTTGCGGACCCCATTACCGACAATGTCATTATCCGATCTGCGCACTACCGACAACTTTCTCTACGAAACGAACTCGCCGACGCATTCTCCTGTCGACGGAAACGATGTTAAAGATAGGGGAGAACTTCCCCTGTCCTTCATCGGTATCGTAAGACAAAGTCTTATGGAATATAATATCCCGTCGCGACGTGCCTTCCACGCAGAAGAAATGGCGAAGAAATAATTCAAAAGTTTCTCGCGAAACAGCTTGCACCGTATTCGTTTCCCCTTTCTTCGCCTCGCTCGTCAAAAACTCTCTTTCAAACTCGTGACTGCGCTTAGCGTACTATATTGCATCACAAATATAGTAATACTAGCTTAAAGAATAATCGGATGCCGCAACATTTTACGTGCGTTGTTTACGTGTTTTTTTTTTTTAATTGTAATTTCAATAAACCGTATACAACATAGAAAATATAAGAGTATAAAAAATGTAAATTGTTGCCTGCATAAAATGTGCAAATAAAAATGTTATTGTACAGCGTTTTTTGAATATATTCTGGATAAATGTATTTTTACGATCGATCATCAAGTTATGTGTGCTATCAACGATATCGTTACTATTATGGGAAAAAATTTTTTACGATTAATATTCAAACCACAAACGAAAATAAAAGAGTTTCGGCAATTATTTGTTTTTTAGATAGAAATTTGTAACTTTCGGAGAATAAAATACAATTTTTTTTACAGATTTATATCCCGATTCTGTAACTTTTAACGACAGTTCGATATCGTTATGTTGTTGTTGCGCAGCAGCTTTTTCGCCATATATAATATTTGTGTATCGACAATAGTATAACGATACTGACACTGTCGTTAAGAGTTACTGGCATCTTTTTAAGAACTCTGCGGATGGTATTTTAAGAATTTTATTGAAAATTATTGAAGAAATTATTAGAGATATTAAATCGATTCTGATTAAAGTAAAAAGATTATGATAAATAATGAAAATATAGTAAAGATTTTACTCTACATTTTTGAATTCTTATTTTTACACTTTGGTCAGATCTTTTCTTGTAACATATCAGAAAGTCTTGTATAATTCTTCGAAGATAAATTAGGATTTAATCAACTGTACTGAGGCGCTGAAAACGGAGTACTAATTTTATAAAGCTAACTCGAGATTTATATTCATTTCTTTTTACGTTGAATTTGACTACTATATTTTTGAGTAAAGGATGTTATTCTCGGATAGTAATAAACGGTTCTCTTTCTCTCTCTCTCGTTCTCTTTCGCCTAGTAAGATGCCAGATCGATGCACCATTAGCTTCTCTTCGTCTAAAGATCCACTGCTTATTGACCCTAGTTTGCATCATGACAAGTGGGATCAGGTACCATTTATCCGCTCTGGCCAGTCGCTATGTCGTAATTCAAGTCGCTTGAGCAAGCATTGTTAGCATAGAAAGATAGTGTCGGTTTAATTTTAAGACAATGAAGGATGGACTATCTGAATAATAAAGGTAGGTGAAAAATAATTTTTACTTACACAGGTAGGAATACGTTTCGCTATCGCCCTACGGTAAACCAGTAGCACGAATGAATCAAACTTTATTTATCATTCCAAATTAAACATCGCAGTATAATAGAGCGAATTTTACGAAAAGAAAGAGAAATTTTGTGATAATAAAATTAAAAACAAATTAAAATAATAAATTAAAAAAAAACAAATTCAGTAACTAATAAATATTAAATATTAAAGCAACCGTATTATTAAAGCAAAAATATTTCATGAGTGTGAATGTGTAATAATTTGGCTGAGGAATGGGAAACGTATTCCAAAAATAGCATCGCTTTGTATCGTTCGCGTGACGGTGTATGGCTCTCCAAAACAGATTAAATTTATTTAACGCAGCCAATCGCTACCTCTTGTTACGGTAACTTTATATGCGGCTATTGGAGATTGACTAGAGCCGTGCGCAAATTTAACCAGCGAATTTAACAGACACTGCTCAATCATTAGATTCAATTATTTTATTATACCGTCGAGAGAGAGAGAGAGAGAGAGAGAGGAAATTGTAGAATATAGTTTCCTTCTAATCAATTCGATTATGAAATATTAATTGATATAATACGCTTCTAAAGGAGATTTTAAAGTTATAATTATTAATATGGCTGATTATTCTATCATGCTTATTTAATTATAATCACATTGCGCAATTATTCTATATTATCTATATAGATTTTATATTTTGAAGAAAGAGAGATATATTCCTGTCTCACAGGATATTTGCTCAATTGATCCATTATGCCATACTCGAGGGATTTCTGATGATCCCCCTATTTCCCATCTTAGCACCCCTTTTTGGCACCGGCCGCAAAGGGATGCGCCACCAGGTACCATTTATTTGTCCGCTGTTCGCAACGTCATAACTCAAATCAGCAGGATCAGATTATGATATATCACAGAAAAAAATGCAATGTGTCTAGATTCCACGGTAAAGCGTAAAAGCAAAAGAAAAAATTCTACTTGTAAGACTAAAAATTCAACGAAAGATTACTGCATTATTCCATTCCCCAGAATATTATTCGTTTCCTTATTGAAAGGAAATTTTTCTTATTCACAATTTGGATAACATTTCTTTGCTATATTAATTTAGAAATCCTATTGTAGTCTGAAGCAAAATATAAATGTAACTATATTTAATCAAAATGCATGTTTAACGTATGATAGTGTGCGTTTTATAATGCACACTATCTGTTTTAATCGAATTATCGTATATATCCGTTTATTAAAGCCACGTTCTTTCGATTAAAAGTGCCCAGGACTTATAAAGGCTTCGACCCAATCCTGATGACACCACACGAGCATTGTCAGTGATGAACGATGTCAGTGAGATTAGGGTACTTAATCGCCAGTGGCACATCAAAAGGGGGGAGTTATTCTGCAGCTCAGTGATACGTATTGTCCGTAAATGTGCCTTTTGTCATCCAATTGAATCTGGAATGTGCCATCTGCGCCACAAGAAAACTACACGCGACGATTCTGTGGCGTCTTGGCCTCGCGGGTCGGAATTGCGTCGAAATATCACGAAGACAGCAATGATAAAAATTTTTTAAAGAAATAATATATATCTTTTAGATAAAATTTAACAAGGGTATGTGTGATGAAAGATAAAAATTTTTACATCGCACAAATTTATTAAAATTTTAATTAAAGTAGAATTCTTATCCTCTTTCTTAAGAAGGCAGAGTTTTAATTGTAAGATAAGTGGAAAATTCAAATTTTTTTGCCCACTTCTCGTTAAAATATAAATTTTAAAACGTAACGTACCATCGATATTAGATCGCACGACGAAATTTAACGAGAATATGAAACGGTCAAACGATTATATTATTTCAGTAAAAAGCGTAAGCTGCTATATCGATTACAATCCGATGTGTTGCACAGGTTGCACTGCACGCGCTCAATTTATTTGCCGGAAGTAATCTCGGATTCGAACAATGCATGATGTATGATATTTAACGTTCAGCTGTTATGCTTTCGAATGAGACTATACGATGTACAAATAAATGTGATATGGAACGTCATGCTTTTTTTAGATTTTACATGTGCTTAGCTATTCTAAATTCAAAAATTCTCTTTCTCTCTCTCTCTCTCTGCTTCTAACAAATAAAACAAAATTATGCAGTTTATAACAATCTATAAATTAAGTATTAAATTACGCAGTTGCATACAATGTTATTAAATTAATCATAAGCGAAAGGATGTAATTATTTAATGAATAAGCAAAATGTCATTCATTATAAAATCGGAATGTAAAAAACAATATATAAATAATAAAAAAAGAGAAAAAATTCAAAATCAACTTAAAACAGAAATTCTATATAATTTAAATAAACAGAAAAATACACAATAAAAGTAATAAAAAAGTAATAAAATTTTATTCTGTAATATTCGTAAAATAATAAAACTAAATTTCATTAGCGTGTAATAACAATACTTTTTTAATAAAAAAAATAGCAAATATATATAAAATACAATAGATTGAAAAATCTTTCGCTTAATCGTTTTACATTTTTGATCTACAATTCATACTAGAGTCTTTGATTTTCTGTGAATAGTACATGTATCTATACCTTGACATACATGAACATTAATACGGATTCCTCAAAGGAACCCATGAAGACATCCTTGATACCTATTATCGTGGCCATGTAATATGTAGTATAATTATATCATTAGTATTAAGCAGAGTCCCATAGCAGTATGGGGGTCAGATATCTAATTATGTAGTAAAAAATAGGTACTACAGGAACGTTCTCACGTGTACGGATCGCAAGGTTAATCGATATTAGGTATTCTTAGTACGGAAAGCCAGTCCGTCGAGTGACGGCAAAATTTTATCATCCGCCATGCGAACCCATGCGCTTCAATAATCAACGTAATATAAACGGCTTCTCTTTATGGAGAAGCTTTCAGCGGCGCTTCTGCACTATGCGCGATACAAATGTTCTGAAACTTGGACGATTATCTTCATTTAACGCGCCTTCTCTTTCCAATTCTAATCTCTCAAATTATTTACTCAAATCTCGTGATGTCCTTCCACTATTGTCGATAAAATCCCTTCCTTCGATCACCACGGATTAAGCCCAGTCAAATTTCAATTTCTCGGCCGAGAAGATCCGGCCACTCAGAAGATTCCATCGTTCGAATCATCTGAGTGGAAATTGAAGTGACCATTTTTGAGATCTATGATGTTATTGTAGAAACTAAAATTAAAATTCTTTAGATATTCTTTTAACTTAAATATATCTTACAATTATACATTGCCTTATTAAATATTATATTTCACTCGTACACGAAAAGAACGATTTTGCTGAAATATCTAAAAATTTAGCTAGATACAAATTTGAGAATAATTTTGTTGAGCCATTAAAGTAGTTACATAGAAGTACGATGAGCAATGATGCAACAAATTTTGACATTCTAGCAATTCCTGTTTAAACGTCCTTTACATAATTATTCTAATAATCCAATCAAATTATTTTCAGATTTTCATCTAGCCAAATTTTTAGATACTTCAGCATAAACCGTGTATTTTAAATAAATTAAACAAAAAATTTAAGTAATTGAGGGGATCTATCATTCTTTATCTTATCACAATTTTGTTTAAGCTTTCCAATAAAGTATCTTTTGATATATTATAATAATCAAAAAAGCTGTATCAATTTACGATACTAAGTGAGCATAAAATAACGGAGAAAAGTCAATAATACGTTTTAAACGACGATCGACTGAATTAATGATAGGAAGGAGTTAATCATAATATGGAATAAGAACATAATTTACTGGCTGTTCTCGATAATAAAATTAGCCCTCTAACCGGTCTTCGACGCTTCGTTATCATGAACTTGCCGCCTTTCTTTTTCCACATGATGTTATTCGTGTAACACGGAATTTTCCGAAGCGTAATGAATTTATTTATCGTACGGAACTGCGTCATGGACGCACGTATCAGACTTGAACCATTCCAGTATAACAAATGTATTTATACTGTACATACCGCAGATATAATACAGAACCTTCAAATGGTATAAATGCACAAAGAATATGAATATTGATTACCACAGAACAGAGTATTTTTAGAATACTTTCAATATCGTGTATTTTCATTCGATATAATGCAATCTATTAATCTATTAATAAATCTAATAGTAAGCTTCCACACAGTAAAAAAAGACTATTCTTAAATCAACCATAAAATACTCATATATAAGCAAAAATTTTGTAATCTTGCTTTAAAGATTTTAGTCTTGATTTGATTGAATTTATATTAATATAAGATTTTTTTTTTAATTGAGCAAGTCTTGAATTGAGTGCAAAGTAATACTTGCATCAAAACAAATTTAATCGACTCAAAATTAATATGTTTGAAGCAATCGCAATATTTTGCTTATATATGAGTGTATTATGTTTAATTTAAGAATAGTCTCTTTTTCTGTGCAAGCAGAACAAAAGTCATTGACTTGAAATCATTAAAATTGAAAGTCATTTCTCGATCAATCGCAATCCATTTTAATGTCATGTTTATGTTATCGTAACGTGTTATTCTGTTTAATTTAATTATCAATATGATGTACTAATTATGTACATTCGATCTGACGTCGTCTAATTAGATGAAAAATTCGCAGTAATTAACGTAGATAAAAATACGACAAATCGTGAGAAAGTCTCAAGCACCGTCGCAGATATTAAGGTCGCGAACGTTTCAACTTTCCCTCGAAATGTTATATCTTTGCGTAATGCGTAAACTGATCAGTATCTTCCAAAATAGGACGAAAAATATTGCAGGAAAAGATAAACGAGAAGATAAAGAGAAAGGAGAGAAACTTAAAGTTATTCCTAGCGCGATGAGAGTGTTTTACGACGCGACGACTCGCCACCGAGCAAACTAATTAGCATAATTCGCCCAAAGCGAACAATAAGGATCGACTGAATGATCAATGAACCGTACGTGCGGTAGCTCTTCCCTAATAAGCTACATGTTTTCCCTGGATGTAGCTTGTAAACGAACTAGTATAGGATAGTAATTCGATACTAAAGCGTCAAATATACAGAGGGTGCGACATAAAGGCTCTACACGAAGAAAAACAGAAATAAAATGAGGAGAGATCCCTCGGAAGAAAAATAAAAAAAAATAAAAGATCTCGTTGAAAATTAAATATGGCCAAGGTTTTCTATTGTCGCATTTTCTCACATCATCTGCGCTTATTCCATTTATTCAGTATATTTTTCAATACTCGAGTGAATAAACGGAAGAGACATCGACGGTTTCACGTCACGCGATATATCGACAAAGATGCGAACTGGCAGAGCAGACAGACGTTGCAGCAATATATTTCCTCTTACATCGCGCGCAAGAACGAAAGGCGCGATGATCTCCGTGCGTGTTTTCAGTATAACACTGTGAAAAGTACTGTGGAGCCCGTTATGCATACAATCCTGTTTACTTGTCTAATGGAGTTACGTAGACGACCCAGTGTTAGGCGGAAAAAGGAAATGACGTTGTAGTCGCGCGAACTGCACAACTAAAGTACAACGGTGTTAAACTGCCGGCGATATCGCATTGCAACGAGTCACTGTCCGGCCAAGTATATGCAGACGATTCCTTTTATAACACAGCTTCTGGCATTTTAACTTTTTGCTACATGTTTCCGACTATCCGGCGAATGTAAATATAATTATTTTAAATAAATTAACATATTAATGTAAAATTCTATTATACAATTGCAATAATAAAATTATAATTATTACATATTACGTATTTTGTTCATAATAATTACGTATTATATTAGTTTATATCAGTATTATTAGTCATTGCATATATAAAGTTTGTTATAAATAATCAAGCGTTATCTACGAAGACGTACACATATTGAACGTGAGAGGAAAATGTTTGGTATTTACGATTATAATTGCAAAGTAAAATAATAATTGTGGTGGATACACGATAGAGCTCCATTTTTATAGTTATTTTTATAGTAATTTACTATTAAACTATTATACTATAAAAATAGAACTCTATCGTATATCCACCACAATTATTATTTCTAAAATTAAGATGTTTTTTAAGATTTATCCTTCGTATGATTAATATGTACCATATTATTATAATTATACAATTTTTGGTAGGACAATAAATATAATTATTATTACTAATATAGTAAATAAGGATGAATAAAACATTTTAATTTTAGATATTAATCCAAATTCTACATACACGAGAAATGACTATAAGTTATAGTTAAATTATGGCAACCGCAACCATCATTTTTTTCTCTCAGTGTAAAACAACCTATGTATACTGATCGCAACCTACGATATTGCAGAATCGTCTTGAAATTATTCAAAGTTACCGATGTGACCGTACGAACGAGCGGAGGAAATATCGATCTGAAAGAAAAATTCCCTGAGGAGAAAAATATCGTTACTTGTCGTACACTTTCGAAAAAGTTTCTCGTTCATTAAAAAACTTGGCGTATTCATACGACTGCAATCTATCTGACTACGATTTATCTGTATAACAGATTTGTATTTTAAACTATTCCATTTCCACACTGCATATCATATGTTACGGAAATACGGTATCGATTCGGCGCAATATGTCCAATATATAATCTTTCGGTCTTTCATTTCCTTCACAAGAAACAGTGCATAATATTCAACTCTGGATATTTCAAGCAGAGTTCCTGAATGATCCTGCTTCGTATTCAAACGTATCAGTTTTACAATGCAACTATCAGCCTCTTGATTTCATAAAATTTAACGGAAGTACCTCATGTTAATCGCGTTCCCTTGAGACTGATACGCTTTCGTAATAAAACGGAACGGTACGTTCTCCGCAATCATACTCTCGTCCGAGAGATAAGTACAAATCTCTAATTTCACTCTATTATCGCAAACTCCATATTCATCATATAAACCCACACGGAAAAAACAATTTTGCTGATAAAATAATTTAGCTAGGCATGCAGATCTGAAAATAATTTTGCTGGACTATCAAGATTACGTAGAAATTTATATTGGACGATGCTGCAAAAAATTTTAACTTCCAGTTACCAGTTTAAGCATTCTATATAATTATTTTAATGGGGTCCAATAAAATTAATTTTCAGATCTGTATTTAATTATATTTTTAAATATTTCAGGAAAATGCTTCTTTTCGTGTAAACAGCATAGAAAGTCATCGTGACATCAAAATGGCTCCAAAATGATCATTAAAAGTCACTTTTTGATCAGTCCTAATTTATTTTAATGTCATTTTGATGATATCTCGCTTGGAGAGGAAAACTCTCACTGAAAAAAATTCTAGTTTTTTTGTATATACGAATAAGAAGTACGAAAAAACGAATTCATTTTGATCAAATGAATCAGAATTCTAATTATCGTAACTAAATTTCTGGTAAGCTCGATTAAAACGTTTGATAGATTTCACTATAAATGTTTAATCCGTAACTCTCTGGTTAAATCTACCTGAATTCCAATTAATGCAACAAGACTTTTATTCGAGTGCTTAAAATGCACCTTGATTTAAATATTAATTGAATTTTCACCCGCAGTCTCCCTCTCTTTTCCCTCCTTCTCTCCTTTACTACACTTATCTATTACACTCACTTGCGATATCGGGCGATCCAAGGTGTCGAGACCCATCCACTTGTCGCGACGCGGAGTGCAATCATGGAGCACCTCTGCGGGGGTGGTCGCGCGCAGCCGACGGTGATAACACGGTGGTAGGAGGGGTGCCGCGGTCACTCGCGCACCTGTCCAAGTCCGCGCCGACCGATTTCGGCGGTCGTGAAGGACGCAATTTATATATATATATATATATATATACGGCCCCGAGACGTAGGTCACTCTGTCGCACCACCGCGCGAGTCGCGCAACATCACCCGCGTACGATCCCCCATCGGACGTTGCCGGGCACACACACGGAAATGCTCATTCGCGATGACGATCGCGGCCGACGACACCCGCGGCGCGAAGTTGCCAGCGATTTGAAGTGCGGTGCAAGTGCCGCGACATTCTCGACTGGCGCGCGCGCGCGCGCGCGCGCAGCAAGCGACGAGTGAGCGAATACGACGAAGAGTATGAGGGGAAGAAATGAAATACGAGAGAAAGAGAGAGAGGAAGATGGAGGAAGAAAGAGAGGAGAGAGAGAGAGAGAGAGAGAAAGAGAAAATTCGGTGAGGTTGCGTGGGCGCGCGGCGGACGATTTGAAAACACGACGTTCTTGACGACGACGGCTCGAAGTCGTCACGACGACTGGCGTAACCGACGACAGAGAGCGACACGACAGCCCCCGACGGCCGGGTCCGACGCATGCGTCCTCACCACCCTGTGCCCAACCCTGTTTTCCCAGAGACGGCCACCCTCCCGCGCACGTAGCCAGCCGCTTGCCTTTTTCCTTCCATCTCGTTCCGAGTTACCGTTCTGCCTGACAGATCTCCGAGATGGCAGATCCTTGAGACGTTTCTGTGCCGCAATGGTGAGAGCGAGCTTGCACAGTGCGACGAGAATACCGTGTATAAGACCTGGAGACCTGTTTGCCTAAAAATCTCCTGCAAGCTGCTTATCATCGTCTCTTTCTATCGCTTCCTTGTTGCTAATAACTATCGCGATGTATTCCTAAGAGTTTCTCGAAAATGCAATTGCAAAGGTTTGTTCTACTGTGAGGAAAACTTTCCTAGAAATTCAATTGATATCGTAAAATATCTGAAATATTTAAATTATGCAAACATTAAATGTCATTTAAAAAAAAGTTATGTCTTTTATTTGGATATGATTTTATTAAAGTGTCTGTAAAATTTAAATTAAAATTGATTAAATTTGATTTCGAGAAATTTCTAAATAATTGATAAAATTGATTTTTGAATTAAATTAACAAAAATATACGCGATTTTTAATTGTATAGAAACAAATATGCTTATTATACATAGGAGAGGGTAGTATTTCCTTAAATTTGGAAGATAAATTGCTCGAGGTAAGAATCAATTTGGCTCGTTCAATTCATTTATCTCCCTGTCTCTTATCTGCTTCGCAAAAGCTGTACAATCGAGGTTTATTATCAATAAATAATGACTAAAAATGCAGTAATTCGTCTACATGCAATCATATATACGCCAAACAATTGTCAAAAAGCCATAATACATATAAGATCGAATTTGATGTCTCTTGTATTTTTTTCTCTTGAAAGCTCATTAGATACAACCGTAACCTCTGTATTATTCTCACTAATTATTGTTAGATATTCTAAAAAGTTTTGTTTTTGAGATTTTAAGAAAATCGCTAGAACATTGCTAGAACATCGCAATAGAGATTCTAAAACTCATCATTAAACTTTAGTTTGATTTTAATTGCAGAATAGGTAATGTGAGAGAAATGAAGAAAGAATTTTGTTAATCAGTATTGATTAAAACTTTCTTGTTACAACTTCCGTAATCTTTGGAAAATATTTCAATATTTCCCAAAGATTACGCCATATGGCTTTTATCGTATTTAGATCTGATATTCTTACAAAATCCAATTTAATACTGGTCAATTTAATACTGACAGATAGTGATTAATTACTTATTAATTGGAATATTAAATTTCCGTCTGCAACGTATTTTTACTTCTTTCCGTTCAGCCCAAGTTTTTTTTATTATTTACAGGACTTTTAAAAATGTAGGAAAATTCAAACAATAATAGATGAAAAATTCAAAGTTATTTTTCATCATCTTTATAATAGTGTATTAAGATATTTTGAAAGAGGTTACCGGACCTCATCCTCCTTTATAATTTTAGAGAAAAAGAATAAAATTTTAATTACATCAAAAATTATTCAGATTACAGCCGAATTAAAAATACTATAATACAACAATGCTTTTAATACCCAAAATAAGTAATTAATCACTATCTTTCAGTATTAATTTTCTATAAGAAATGGATGAAAGGATTTCAAATGAAAGGTTTTTGAATATATATTCCACTACTAACTATGTGATTGCGAAATTCGATTTCGATTGATATCATAAATCAAAAGATCACGCGCGTGCCCTCGAAATTCAAGTTCCATTAGCCGCGCATTGTATATCATTTACACCTGGACAAGCAGATGTAAATTGGCTGTGGAACACGGTGAATCGCCAATAATCGATAATAATCACGTTTGAAATTGTGAAGTGTTAAATATGCGCCTCTCGTCTTCTTCAATTCTTTGTTAAATTTTTTTAATTGAATTATATCTACGATTTTTACGTTAATTGACGAATAATTTTAACATATAAAGAATTACTTCTTCTTTATATTGTACATCAAAATTATTTCATAATTTTATGTAAATTTTATTTTAGAAGCAGCTCCAACTTTCTTCGTGGGACTATCGTCGGGTCATAAAAATGTTTCACGCGGTGGGATAATTGCGCGAAAAAAGAAGGGCAAGAGAAGATAAAAAAGTTTTAATAACTCTCTCATGCGTAATTATTCCCTTACCCTTTCACCATCATTTATTGCTGCACCAATACAAAACTGTACAAACAAGATTAATAAATGCGTAGGACAGCCGAGTATCTCGTTTTTGGTGAATATTAGTCAAGGATTTACGACGAGCTTTAATCGAGATAATGAAACAACATGCGATGGAATCAGGCTGGAGTCGAGGGTTGCATCAATCACAAAGGCTTCATATTTTTTAAACTCAAAGGAGAATGATTGCCAAGCGCGTTTGATGTTCTAAAGTATAGCTCCCGCCGATGGTCGCCGCAAAGCTTTACGAGTCTAGATTAAAGCGTGTAATACGAGCGCTTTACTTGAGCACGGTACTTAGATACATTATTTCCTCTGTCATTAATTACACAGCTTTGTACATGATGCAACCCAGTTCAGCACATTCGAGCAAGCCGTTCATATTCGCTTTAATTTTGTCCACAGGAAAGTGAATAGACTGGAAAACGATTCAACAGTTAAAAAAATAATATAATAGGAATTCATATAAAGTTATATATTTCAACCATTCAGAGAATGATTTAAAACTTTTTATATTTAATATGATAATGATATGATAGCGAGATGCTGCAATGAGTAACGAAAAGACTTGTAGCGTTCAGTTTCTCTTTGACGAAACCACGAGAAATGGAACGTATAATCGTTCCATTTCTCGTGGTTTCGTAGTCAACCTAATTTTATACAACGATAAGAACCGGAATTACGTAATATAGCAAGAAAAGAGAATACAAAATTAGACAGCACGCGTCTGAATAGAAACGTCCGAATATATGCACGATCCGACATCACTTGCACCGCTATTACCAGAGAACGAAATAATATACATACAGAAAGAATACATTATTTCTGTGCTTTTGAACTATTTCCTTAAAACTCGGAGACAGATATCGCGCTGAATTGTAAAAAGAAAAAAAAGATACATATGAATACCATTTAGTATTCAGTGCAGAGATATTGAACGTCTCCTCGTTTATTCAACTTTTCAATGAATAATATAAGTAGATAACGTTTGAAATAACGAAGGCAAGGTTCATTTCGAGATAAGGAAATATTGTATTTTTCTCGAAATAAATCTTGCTTTCACTATTTCAGACGTCATCTACCTGTGTTAAAAGAAAAATGTAATTCGACTAGTAATTTACTTATTCTATACACGCAATATTCGATTCTTTTATACAATCAGCAATTATTTTTTATAATTATGCAGCTTTTTATATATATCGTTGAATTTCGCAACAATAAAACGTAATTGAGTTTATATAAATTAGATCGTCTCTCCCATTTCTTAATCTGATATGAATACAATAGATCAGACTGAAACGTTACAACAATCTAATTACCGAAGCTACGTCGGTTACGTGAGTAGAGTTTGCATGCCTATATTGTCAGTTGTTTGTACTCTGCTCAAATCACCCTCAGGTCCTCGGGAGATAATGAATTTCGAAATGTCAGAGTTTTGTCATGCAAGCTTCAGCAACTCGCAGTGAAAATAAGAATATAACATGATATATATCAGATAACCGAAATTGAGATGGAAAATAAACACCAAGTACAAAAATTGGACATAAAAAAGGCTGCATTGTCTTTAAAAAATAAAACTTAATAAAAAATTATTCTTTCAATAACATATATTTACTTGAAAAAGTTCTTTCTCGCCTGTTTTTCAAAGAATTAGTCTTACAGTGAAGAGAACCACCATTTCCTCTTTGTATATAATAAACATTATAACGCTGTGAAACGAGACGAGGGTCGTTTGGTTGCAAAAGCAAACGCTATTACACGACGAATAGAATTTCAGATACGCTAGATGGTATACGGGAGTGTAACTTGTTTGCATTGCATAGCCTCAGGGTTACGCTACGCGCCGTTGCGCTACGCAGGGAAATCTATATACTAATTTTCGTTCTAATTGTATACGTAATACTCAAAGGTGCATATATGAAATCCAATGATATTAGCTGGCAATTCGTATAAAATCGTAACAAATCAATCTAACGTGATATATATGTACAACTTAAAAGAATGCAAGCTTAATAAACCAAAGAAAATCCACCAATGATTGTAAAAAGTTATTTTATTCAAGCAAACATGAATTCTTCAATTCGAGTCTCGGAAATCGTACTGTCTGCTCGATCCACTTTGCCACTGTAAGTAGCCTCTGTTCGTGAAAGAGCGGCGCCATTAATTGCAAGGACAAAGGTAACCTATTGCGAGAGAGTTTGATTGGTACATTGATCGCAGGCAAACCAGCCATATTCGCGGGTTGCGTACAATGATCCTGAATCAAACATTGCGTCTGATTGTCCAGTTGTACAAATTCGTCGTATCTCGGGGCTTCAGTCAGCGTAGTTGGAGTCAGCAGAAGATCTACATTACTATTCCATACAACATCAAAATCCTGCGCGATTAATCTACGCATCTTCATTGCTTTAACATAATATTTCTCGTAATTTTCCGCCAAAAGAAAATAATTCCCGACTAATATACGACCTTTGACCACATTATTGAAACCTTCCGATCTAGTTTTCTTGTACAGTTTGTGAGCCGAACTCCATTCATTGGCTCTGTGACCATATTCTATGCCGTCATAACAAGCCAAGTTGCTAGCTACATCGCATCGATTTAAAACGGAATAACATACTATAGAGTAATCGGTATGTGGTAACGACACTGGGACGACACTGGCTCCTGCTTCTTTCAGAAGGCAAGAGACTTTTTCCCAACATTCTGCAATTTCTTCACTTATGCCTTGTACTCCGTACTCCTTTGGTATCCCAATCCTAAGATTACTAATATCTATCGTTTCGGATAAGTTAATTGGAACATATTCTCTCTGTACAGTAGTGGGATCTGCTTGGTCGGGACCAGCTATGGCATTTAAAATTAATACAGCATCGTCTACTGTTCTCGCGAGAATACCAGGTACATCCATTGAATTTAATAGAGGAATAAGACCATAACGTGATACCAAACCATAAGTTGGTTTCAAGCCAACTAGACCACAATAGGACGCAGGATTGCGAGTAGAACCACCAGTGTCAGAACCCAAGGCTGCATAACAGGTACCTGTAGCTACTGCAACCGCCGAACCTCCACTACTGCCACCTAAGATGAATTTATTATATCCCAAAAATTGTTACTACTTAATAAACACAAACAGTAATACAACATTAATGTTATAATTTTACATCAACACAATATAACTGTTACATACGATATTGTAAGTATACGTTATAACAGTAAAATTATAATATTGATGTTATATTACAATCAATTGGTGTTTATTATATAATGTATTCCTCAACGTAAATTAGGTAAATGACAAGTGCACTGAACAATGACTAATAATTTGTGGCAATGTACCTGCTATGCGCCATGCATCTTTTTCATGGAGTTTCCTTGTAGTGACCTGCGAATCGTCAGACCCGTACGAATAAAATTGAGACAACACTTCTGAGCCCCATAAATTTTTTGTTGGTCCATAAAGCGAATCTACAGTGCCAGAGCCCATAGCAAACTCATCAAGATTAGTTTTGCCGATCAAAACAACTCCCTGCGTCCTGAGCTTCTCGTAGACGGTGGCGTTGTAGCCCGGGGAAAAGTTTGCCAACATCCGAGAAGCACAGGTCGTAGGTTTACCCTTGACACAATAGTTGTCCTTAACGGCAATGGGAATGCCGTCGAGCTGTCCCAGTAACGAGTTTCTCTGTTGTCTCTCATCGGCGGAGCTTGCCTGCTCTCCCGCAACATCATTTGTCACGTTGATATAAGGATTTAAAGGCTTGACGATTGAAGTCAATTTAATGGAGGCCTTACAGATCTCGGATGGTCGCACCGTACCACCACAGATCTCCCGACTAGCTTCCTTGATCGGAATAGATAATAGCTTATTCATCGTCCATCCCGTAACATGCCACTATTATGTATAACCTTTCTATAGGCGACAGACACATAACCTCAAATTAATCGCAATTGGGAAGCAGAATTTCTACCGCGCAAGCAATTATGCGAGTTCTGCGAGTGCGAGAATGCGAGACATTCTCAATAATCGAACGTATCTCTTAGAATCGAATCGAATATGGTTCAAATTCGAATAGTCGATAAATCGATTACTTATTATTCGATTTATATTCAAAATGTTTCGATTGTAAGGGTAGAGAGAAACCTGAGAGAGGACGCAAAATGTCGCCGCGCACTACTGTCCTCTGAAGAAATGGATGTAAACTACACAACAATGTTCATTTTTTTGCGGTAAAAGACGAAGAAAGATGAACTACAAAAGTTCAGCTAAAAAGAACAAGCCTCATTAAGGAGACTCTTGTGTCGCAATGTTCAAAATCAGAGTTTGAAAGTCAGTTTGGAAATCTCAGTACCTGTTCAAAGCGAAATTGGAAACTTGATGTTACCTACTTCGGAATTAAAAATATCCTAAAAGCCGAGTTTTATGATAATCAAATTACTTTTCTTAAATTCCGTTTGTCATTCTAAATCTACTATTTAGAATTTTTAAATTTTTACCTCAATTTGAACAAAGCTTTATCAAATTATCCTACAGCCCAAACTTCATAAAATTCAGCATGCAATTTATGAAATAAAAGAGTGCATGACACCAAACAGAATCGTCGGTCCACGAAGAGTTAATTACTTGAAACTATTTTAAAATGTACTATACATAGCGAATCGAAAATTTATTAAGATGTATAATGTGTATACACACGAAAAAACACGACTATGGTTGCCAAGACTAAAAGTCGTTTGAAATTGTTTATTTTAAGGAAACGGATGTATGCAATACTATACAAATTTGTCCGAATTGTTATTAAATTCATGCATACATGTATTCAGGTATGTACATGATATATTAATAAAATTATCATACATCCGTTACCCCAATAAAAATGTTGAATTATCACTCACCAACCCGATGCGCAACAGTGGAGTTACATCTGCAACGTCGCTACGATGATTCTGTAACAAATAAATTAAAATCCAAATTAAAACAGAGTAAAGAAATAATCATTACTTTAAAAAATAATTGCTATATGAACGCATGCAGTTTGCTGAAAAATACACTGTAAAAAATAAAATGTTAATTTTAACTTACAGTCGTACAGTGGATTTTCTGAGAAACGCAAAAATGTTAAAATTAACATTTGTGTGTTAATTTAACATTTTTGCATGTCTCAGAAATTCCACTATACGACTGTAAGTTAAAATTAACATATTATTTTCTATAGTGTAATCATGCAATTTTCAAAATATAATTTTTATAAGTATCGAATTTTGTACCCATTATTTAATTAGATATAAAACAATTATATATATTCTCTAAAATAATTATATATATTTTCTAAATTAATTAGAAGGAAATTCACCGATATTGACATACCACTTTGTTTTCAGACAATATTTCTTAAACAAAAGGTAAAAATAAAACTTTAAAAACATAAAGTACAAACTAAAAAATGTCTTCCATCAGATAGTATAGGCAGTTTTTATTATACTGTTTGCAATTTAGCGATAATTAATTTTTTATAACGTAAGCAAAAATAAGCGTTTGACAAAATGGGCACCAAACTGACACAGTAGGCAGTAGTGCTATGTATTATCCAGAATAAATTCTTAATTTCACTGTAATAGAGATTATGAAAACAGGATTAATTTTTGGAATTTTGTACTGCGACGTCCTACTATGCTAAATTATATTCTTTAACATTTGCATTCTCATGGTTGTTCTGACGATGGTCACGATTTGACCGAAACGTTTAGATGTAATTTTATTTTAAATATATGACTTGTGCAAATAATAACTTGCATACATGGCCGTATGCTCTTTCTTATTTTTGTTTTGGAATATATATAATTATTTTATCTAAATTGTAAGTAATTCTCCTTTTATCTAATTTAAATAAAAGGAGAGTTACTCAAAAATTACTTAAAAATTTTATACAAATTTATTTTTGCTAAGATCTTTAAAAAATATATATAATTATTTTAGAGAATACATAGGTATATAATTACTTTAGAGAATATACAATTATTTTATAGAATTATTTTATATAATCATTTTATAGAGAGAAAGAGAGAGAGAGAGAGAGAGAGAGAGAATACAGAATTATTTAAATCATTTTATTTAACAATGATTTAAAAGTAATCATTTTTTAATCATTGTTAAATAAAATGATTTAAAAACAAGTAAAAGGTTAATTTTACAAATAAATAATAATACTTACCGCAAGGTTGCTCTACTGGTGCCCGATGTCTCTCCCAGACCTCCTCTTCCTCTCAGAATATAGTTGCATCCTCTCGCACAGGACACTCGCGTCAAACACTCGCGAATAATGGATTATAATCGCGCGCGGACTATAACTTTAGTCCGATAACTAGAACGGCACTCCCGAAACAAACGCGCGACGCGACGAACCGGCTGCGGTTCGTTCATTTTCAAATAAATCGGTGACGAGGGTACGTTAGCTTCCCCATTGGAGTTTTACACGAAGAGAGTACTCGATCACTGTGCTCGATCGCAACGAAAAGCACGAAAGAGGCAATCGAGAACATTCATCGACAAAATCGCAAGTAAATCCGGCTTCCACAGACATTATCTCACGCACAAATAATCCCCCGTCGCTGTCGGAAACGAATATTGCACATACACGTCGCGAACGCATATTTGAACCGGTGAGAATTCAACGACAATGGCGGAAGGACGATATATATTCATATAATTTCGACGAGCCGGGTCAAAAAGAAACCCAAGATTCACCTCATTTAGCCTCCGGTATTCCGCGAACGCGGCTAACTTCGCAATTTCACTGTGCTCGATCGCAACGAAAAGCACGAAAGAGGCGATCGAGAACATTCATCGACAAGATCGCAACTAAATCCGGCTTCCGCACGCATTATCTCACGCACAAATAATCCCCCGTCACTGTCGGAAACGAATATTGCACACACTTGTCGCGAACGGGTATT
>NW_017299961.1:246407-250110 GCF_001594075.2 Trachymyrmex cornetzi
ATTATTTGTGCGTGAGGTGATGCGTGCGGAAGCCGGATTTACTTGCGATCTTGTCGACGAATGTTCTCGATCGTCTCTTTCGTGCTTTTCGTTGCGATCGAGCACAGTGGAATCGCGAAGTTAGCCGCGTTCGCAGAATACCGGAGGCTAAATGAGGTGAATTTTGCGTTTCTTGTCGACCTGACTTGTCGAAATTATATGAATATATATTTTCGTACGTATTGAGTCTCATATGTATGTGTAATGTGCTTCAGGTGCAGTAAAGGGAGAAAACGAAAGCGGAGGATGCTTAGCCAATGGATCTTCAAAGTGTCCAGCAACGGCCGCGGATGAACTTTCCGTCTTCACTGTTCGGACACAAAGGCAAGACTGAGTAATTGGATCGGATTTATCAGGTACGCATTTCATTTTTGACTCGTTATGCGCCGTCTTGGCCTTCGAGATCGTATTTTAGGCAGTAGGTCGTACAGTCCATCGAAAATTCCGCGCGTTGTGCACTGTTGTACGGGATTTACGCGATTCGTAGCACGGCTGCTCGCGCAAACGTATAGCGTCTTTCGTCGTCAATTTCGTGAATTCAAACGCGCGAGTGCGACAAGTGTCTGCGATGCTTGTTCAGGACAACGACGCGGAATTGATCGTGCGTACAACAATGCGTGTGGCAATTGAATTTTCTCACGATCTTGTCGATGAACGTTCGCGATCGTTGTCGAGCTCCGGGTAATTATTTATTAGAATATCATATCCCACCTTTGTTACATTGTTATACATCGGTGGAACATATTTGATATTATTTTATTATTTCAAATATTTCGTGTTAATTATACAATTAACAATGTTATGTCAAGAGGCAAGAAGTAAAAAGAGGTTTTTACTAGCGTGGTTTTTTTTACATAATCTTTTTTCAATTATACAATTATTAATCTTTACTCAATTATTCGTACTTATTATCGTAGTACATTTCGCGCTTTGCTTTTGGCATCTCTGGCACTTGTTCAATACTATATTACTTGCATGGTTCTTTTAAACGTAATTAATAATTATTCACGTGGGGTATTATTGATATTTCAACATTATGTCTCAATTTTTATTATTCCTTTTAATGATTCATATTTAAATAAATGTTGATAGAATATTCTATATATGTTCCTTATTTAAAGATACATACATATTTCCTTAATATCGTAAAATAATTTGTGCTAATTACAGCTTTGGCTAAAAGTACTAAATATCTTGTTAATCATTATTTAATTTTTCAGTTAATAAATTAATTTAAGACACTACTGTTACTGCAAATTATCTGTGTTTCTTTAAACTTACGTATAATGCCAATCATGGCTCGCGCGCGCCGATAAAATAACATATGAATTATTTAAAATATAAAACATAAAGTAAGCTTCAGAAACTTAATTAAAATACAAAATCATAGAAATTTGTAAAAAGTAGATTGTTAAAATAACGACTTGTTTAAAATAAAAAATATAAAATAGTTTCCAGAAATTTATATAAAATATTAAATAAGAAAAATAAGTCAGAAGTGTAGTTATTTAAAATAATGAATACTACTCGTATAAATAATTCTTTTAATTTTTTATTTAAATTGTATACTTTAATTTTCGTCGCTTTTACAAGTATATAAAAATTTTTTAATGGTTCTTACGTGTATCTTGACATCTTTAGAAAGTATTTGTAAAGTTGTATATTTATAACAGATTATATATAAATTGTTATAACTAAATATAGGTAACAAAATGGGAAGTATGTACTTTTTCATACAAAAATGTAAAACTCTGAAACAAAAATATCAACTTTAAGATATTGAAACATACTTTTCCTTTAAATTTTTTGTTTCAGAGTTTTACATTTTTGTATGAAAAAGTACATACTTCCCATTTTGTTAACTATATTTAGTTATAATAATTTACATAATTTGTTATAAATGTACAACTTTACAAATACTTTCTAAAGATGTCAAGATATACGTAAAAACCATTAAAAAATTTTTATATACTTGTAAAAGCGACGAAAATTAAAGTATACAATTTAAATAAAAAATTAAAAGAGTAATTTATACGAGTAGTATTCATTATTTTAAATAACTACACTTCTGATTTATTTTCTTATTTAATATTTTATATACATTTCCGGAAACTATTTTATATTTTTTATTTTAAACAAGTCGTATCTGCTTTTTACCAATTTCTACGATTTTGTATTTTAATTAAGTTTCTGAAACTTATTTTATGTTTTTTATTTTTAATAATTCGTATGTTATTTTACCGCGAGCCATGATCAGCATTATACGTAAGTTTGAAAAATTTCTGAATCACAGATAATTTGCAGTAACTGTACTGTCTTAAATTAATTTATTAATTGAAAAATTACGTAACAATTAACAAGATATTTAATACTTTTAGCCAAAGCTGTAATGAGCACAAATTGTTTTACGATATTAAGGAAATGTGTATGTATCTTTATATAAGAAACATATGTATATAAAATATTTTATCAACCTCTTTATTTAAGTATGAATCATTAAAAAATATAATGAAAATCGAGATATCAAAAATATCAAAAATGATTGAAATATCAAAAATACCTCACGCGAATAATTACTAATAACATTTAAAAGAACCATGCAGGTAATATAGGATTGTGCCAGAGATGCCACAAAGCCAAACGCGAAATGTACGACGGTACCCGTTTGTCAAAATCATGTAAAATACGAATAATTGAATAAACTGTGAATAATTTTCATACGCAATAATTGGGTACCTGAACGGTGCCCGGGGAAGGGTCGCGCGGCGAAAAGCGTGGGGGAGCGGGCCGCGCGGCGCGGTGGTCGACTACGTCATCACTTCGGCATTCCCTCGGCGACCTCGGAGCGAGACGGACGTGTGGCACGAATCGCTTGGGGTGTCGCGCATTAGTCTACGAAAATTAAGATATTCATGAACGCGAATTGATGATTAATTACTTATCGATGCCCAAATAGTACACTGGAAAAAAAATTTGCTAAATTTTAATATTTACTGTAAGTAAATAAGTATTTACTCAAAATAAAAAAAATTATGCTTAAATTAAATAAATATATGTTTATATTTAGTAAATATTTCGTTAGTACTATTGAAACAAACATTTACTGAAATTTAATAAATTTTTTTCCAGTGTAATGTTGCTCAAAACTAAGGTGTGTACTAAAAGTTATATCTCCATCTTTATTACTCTGATGATTTCCATTCGAATAAATATTAATAATAAGTTATACATTCTTGAAATAAAGATAAATGCAAACATTTTTTTAATTTTAAAACAATTATTTGGACTGAATATAATAATGAATAGTATAAATAGTATTCATATTATACATTTACATTTATATAAATTCGAGATATCTAAGGGCGGTATTCATAGTCCGTTCTTATTTCAAGACTGTCTTAAATAATGTCTTAAGACGTTAATACGGCTCTCTGATTCGTGACTTCTTAAAATTGTACTTAAGACGGTCTTGAATATAAGCTCTGTCTATGAATAGCCGCTTAAGATATGGATGAATTATGTGCCTAACGAATTCAAGAAATAAAACATAAATCATAAAATAAAGCATCGTGTAATATTCATCGAAGTATAGTAAAACGTAAGGAGTAGATTATTTCACTGATTTTGTAATATACGTATACGTTAATATTTCGACAGTGGCGCG